>NC_142801.1:20983903-21077165 GCF_049724085.1 Artemia sp. Qi Xiang Cuo
CAAAAAGGGTATATTCGACTGGGAATTGAAAGTTATAGTTCACTTTTTAAGAGTCAAAAGATATTTGAGGGTACCTAGCCCTCTCCTCCAGGCCTTTTTTCTCAAATCCATCTGATAAGAACTCTGAGATAGCCATATCTTAAAAAATAGTTCAAAGACCATATAACAAAAACTCCGGGGTCAACACAGCCCCCCCTCGGGCCCAAAGGCAGGCGTTGTAAATTATGCCCTGGGGGACTATATGGTTGTTATGGATGGGATGCTCGTAAAAACTTCGGAGAGGGCTAGTTTGACTGGAAATTGAAAGTTCTAGTTCAGTTTTTGAGAGTCAAAAGAGATTGGATGGCAACTAGCCACCCCCCCCCCCTACACCCCTTTTTTCCCGAATGCATCCGAAATAAATTTTAAGATAGCCATTATGTTAAAAATTGTTCAAAAGTCAGATAACAAAAACGCACGTGTCGACACAGCCCCCCAGGGCCCGGGGGCAGGCGTTGTAAGTTATGCCCTGGGGCATAAATGGTTCTTATGAAATGTGTACTCTTATAAACTTCATAGAGGGCTCATTTGATTGGAAATTGAAAGTTTCAGTTGACTTTTTAATAGTCAAAAGAGATCCGAGGGCAGCTATCCCCCCCACGCCTTCTTTTTCCAAACTCATCTGATGAAAATGTTTACACAGACATCTTGTATAAAAAAAAATAGTTCAATGGTCGGATAAGAAAAATTCCGGTGTCAATACAAGCCCCCGGGGCCGGGGAGAAGATTTTCTAAGTTATGCCCTAAGGGCATGTATGGTTCTTATGAAATTGATGCTCGTATAAACTTCAGAGAGGGCTCTTTTGATTGGAAATTGAAAGTTCTAGTTCACTTTTTAAGAGTCAAAAGAGCTCCGAGGGCAACTAGTCCCCCCAACATCCCTCCACCCCTACACACCCTTTTTTCCCCAATCCTATCCGGTAAAATTTTTAAAATAGCCATTTCACTAAAAATAATTCAAAGGTTAGATAAGAAAAGAGGGTAACCAGCCCCTTAACCACGTTGTTTTTTTCCAAATGTATCCGATAAAAATTTTGAGATATCTTATTTATTAAAAATAGTTCAAAGGTCATATAACAAAAACTCCTGTGTCGACGCAACCCCCCATGGCCCCTAGGCAGGCGTTGTAAGTAATGCTTTGAGGGCATATATCCTTTTTATGGAAGGGATGCTTGTATAAACTTCGGAGAGGGTTCATTTGATTGGAAATTAAAACTTACCGTTCACTTTTTAAGAGTCAAAAGAGGTTAGAGGGCAACTAGCCCACCCCCTCCACGCCCTAAATGCATCAGATACAGTTTTGAAATAAACATTGTGTTAAAAATAGTTCAAAGTTCAGATAACAAAACTCCGGTGTCGACAGAGCCCCCAGGGCCCGAGAGTAGGCGTTGTAAGTTATGCCCTGTGGCAATATATGGTTGTTATTGAAGGGATGCTCGCATAAACTTCATAGAGGGCTCATTTCATTGAAAATTTAAAGTTGTCATTCACTTTTTAAGAGTAAAAAGTGATCGGAGGGCAGCTAGCCTCCCCCTACGCTCCATTAATTTTTTTTCCAAACGCACTTCATATAGAAGAAGGGGTCGTCGTATAGACTTCAAAGGGGGCTTATTTCGAAGGGGGCAAACTTTTTTCACTTAGATATAGTTACTTTGATACCAGTTTTGATACTTTGATGAAGATTTGATATTTTTTTAAAGTTTGATTTTGAAATAAGGAATTTTTAAAAGCTTGAAACTTTTTGCGATCAAAAAGAACAAGAAATAATTTTTTGCTGTAACATTGGGTTTATTTAAAAAAAAAATATATACATCATCGATTCCCTGAAGCAATGCTTGTGCGGGAAAAAAATAATTTTTTCAATGAAAAGAAAAGGCCATTTTAAAGTTAAGCTCATCAGATACAAATGCCTGTTAAAATTCCAACTCAAAACGACCAGAAATTACTATTAAAGAATAAATGAAACCCAAAACGAACAGAAATTAAATAAACAATCATAGAAAAAAACATACAGCAAGTAATAATATAAATGAATAAATAGATCTTAAGGCGAGTATTGCTTAGATTGAATACCAAAATCAAGCTTAAAATGAAAAAAAATATTTTGCTATTGAAGTATAAATGAAACTTAAAACGAACAGAAATTAAATAAACAATCAATGCAAACAAACATACAATAGATATTACTGTAAATGAATAAATAAATCTTAAAACGAGTGAAACTTAAATTGAATATGCAAATCAATCTTGAAACGAACACAATTCACTACAAACAAGAGTTTGGGTATCGCCTCCTTCTCTTACTGTAAAAGTCTAAAACTTATTTCGTCATTGGTGCTTTACTGAAAACTATATGCGTCTTGAATAGTCTTGGAAAGTATAAACAATTTCAAATTGAATATTTGATATTACTACTACTATTAACAACTCCCTGCAGCACCAAGCCACCTGAGGCCAACACAGCTACGCACGCTCCTCCTCCATCCCAATCTATTCAAAACCTCCCTCTTTACACCCTCCCAAGAAGTTCCCATTTCCTTTAAATCTTTCTTTATGAAATCCTCCCACCCTAGAAAAGGACAACCTGCTTTCCGTTTAGCCCTAGACAATTGGCCGAAAAGAACAATCTTCGGCAATCTGTCATCCTTCATCTGCACAACATGCCCTAGCCATCTCAACCTTTCTTTCATTATAGCCCTAGAGAGCGGTATTGAACCACATTTTTCGTACAGCCTACTGTTTGAAATACGGTCAGTCAGCCGGGTACCCAGAACACATCCTTAAGCAATTTCTCTGCAAAACATCTAGCGAATCTTCATCCGCTTATCGAAGCGCCCATGCTTCAGAGCCATTTTTGACTACTGTCATCACTGTAGCTTCTAATATTCTAATCTTGGTTTGCAGACTTATCTTCATATTCTTCCAATTTTTTTTAATTGTGAAAAAACACCCTGAGCCTTAGTTATTCTACTTTTAACATCTTCACTACTTTTAACCATCTTTACTAATAATACTACCAAGGTAAGTGAAGTTGCCCACTTGATCAATCTTTTCATTACTTAACGTCACCTTTTCATCTTCACTTATTCCTAGTCTTAATGACTTAATCTTCTTAACATTAATTTTCAAACCTATTCTAGCACCCTGAACTCGCAAAATCTTTTAGAGGTTTTTAGAGGAATCTTTTCATTCATTTTGCTCACACTTTCCTCTAGGATGCTTAAATCATCAGCGTAATCTAAGTCTAGGACGCTTTTTCTCCCCATTTGATTCCGTGGTCTCCCATTGCCTTTACTATGCTACTTAATACAAAGACCATCAATATAATCCATATAAAGGGGGAGAGAACACAACCCTGCTTAACTCCTGATTTAATACAAAACCCGCTGCTAACCTCATTTCCTACCTTAACCGGAGCAGTGTTATTCTCGTACATAGCACTAATTACTCTAATGTATTTGTCTGGTATACCATACAAGGATAAAACCTTTGCTAAAGCTCTTCTATTAACAGAATCGGATGCTTGCTCATAATTTATAAAGCTAAGGACCAAAGGTGTTTGACAACTCAGGCACTTCTCAATTATTAAACTAAGAGTGAAAATTTGGTCGACACATCCTCTATCTTTTCTAAAACCGCACTGTTCTTCTCTTAAAACTTTGTCTACAGCATCTCTCATTCTAAAAAGTATCATATTGCTAAGTAATTTGCTACCTACAGAGACCAGACTAATGCCTCGATAATTACCACACTCACTTTTATCATCTTTCTTATAAACTGGCTTAATTAAGGTTTTCCTAAAATCATTTGGTACTACCCATTTTTCAAAAATTATATTCATAATCTTCAGTAACTTATTTCTAACCTCAGAGCCACCATATTTAAGAAACTCATTTACTACCCTATCAGCACCTGGAGCCTTATTATTTTTTAATCCTCTTAGTACTGTCGTTAATTCTTTCTCGCTAAAAAAAACTTCCTTCACATCCAAGGTATCACAAACTTTTTCATTTTTTTTTATATCTTTTCCTGCAACTCTATCTCGGTTTAGCAAATTCTCAAAATGTTCTGCCCATCCCTCTTTAATTCTTTCCTTATCACTAATTGTGGCCCCATTCCTGTCTTTAACTGGGCCAAGTCCGGATTGACTACTCCCTCTCAATTTATTGACATACTAGTACAATATTTTACTATTATGCCGTCTAGCTGCATCTTCCAGATCCTTGGCAATTTTATCCATGGCCTCCTCTTCACACCTCCTTAGTTCATATTTTAATGCTTTCTCCACCTTCTTTACATTCCTTTTGTTTTCATATGATCTATCACTCAGATAATTCTTGTACAAGTCCTTTCTCCTTTCTATTAAACATAAAGCTTTTTCAATAATATTCTTAGCTGCAGTTCTAGCTTTCTTCCCTACGACACCTTCAGCAACTTCACAAATTGTTTTTCTAAAATTATTCCAACCATCTTCCACGTTATCAAATTTTAGACTCTCAAGTTTAGTATTCGACTGTTCCTGGAAAGTTTCTTTCAAATCATAAAGAAAGAAAAACAAGCAAAAATGGGGTTTTCAAAGGCCAAATGAAAATACTGAAAAAACACAATAACGCGAATATTTCGAGAGGACAAACGCCTCTCTTTTTCAGCGCGAAACAAAATAATGTATCCAAGGAAAGTGCCGAAGAAAAAAAAATAACAAACGCGGAAAGTTAATGTGAAAAGAACCAAAAAACCAAAGAAAAAACCAAAAACTTAAAAGATGAATAAAATTCAATAAAAGTAAAAAATTATAAGAATTAAAACCAAATACCTAACAACCATAAAAGCTAGAAGTTGCGACCAATTGTTGAGACGGTGATATTTTGTGGGCGGCAACAACTTGCCCTTCGCGGTACCAACGATTCCGGCCCCATTTCGGTCTCGAATCCAGACCCTTCTCACAATGATGGCAAACTTCCGAGCACTACTGCGGCTGAGGGCGAGACACGGTGACGATGTTCTGAAGAACCACCTTCTTTCTGCGGCCGGAAATGCCACATATCTATTGTGGAAAGAGTAAACGCAAGTCTATGCTTTTCGGTGCTTGCCGATGAAACGGCGGACGTTTCGAATATCGAGCAGCTGTCTGTTTGCGTCCGCTACACTTTCAAAGGGAACTTGCATGAGGACTTCCTTGGTTTTACCCAACTTTCTGATTTAACTGGGAAAGATCTGGCTTCATCAATCCTGCAATTTCTCGAAAGCCTTGGTCTTAATCTAAACAAGATGGTTGGTCAGGGATATGACAGTGCAGCAGCGATGAATGGGCATTTTAGGGGTGTCCAGGCTGTTATACGTGAAAAGTATCCGAAGGTGCTTTACGTCCATAGTAGTGCGCACAGTTTCAACTTGGTCTTCTCTTCTATATGCTCTATTCTGGTGTTCAAGAATTTCTTCGGTGTCTTGTCACAAGTCTGCAGTTTTTACCATACTTCCCCACTCAGGACACAGAATTTAAAAGAGAAGATCAACGAAATACTACCGGATTCGAGGAAACATACTTTAACCGGACTCTGTGAAACAAGATGGGTGGAGCGCCACAATTCAGTCATGCGTTTTCTTGAGATGTACCGACCAATCCTGCGATTCCTGGAAGCTCTTGAAGAGAACGGACATGCAGAAACCTCTGCAAAAGCGGCCCAGTTGCTGGACACGATGAATCAGTCGCAATTTGTTGTGTGATTCCATGTGGTCAAAGAGCTTTCTGCCTTACGCTTCCACTGTGCAAGACTCTTTAGTCAGTTGACTGTGATTTGGCAGCTGCATGCAGGCAAGTGGAAACTGTCCTTTCAAAAACAAAGGAAATGCGAAGAAATGCTGCTACTGCTTTCACGTCTATTTTCGACGAAGCTCAGCGTTTTGCCAGTGACATAGGATTGGAGATGACTCGTCCAAGGACGAGAGGTGGCTGGAGTATGCATGCAGACGATCCAGACCTTTTCAACCACTATAGAACCTCGCTCTTTATTCCTTTCCTGGACCACTTCACTTCTGAGCTGAAACAACGATTTGTACTTCACCAGAAACTGCCGTCAAATCTCAGCGTCCTTTCTCCTGCCAAAATTGTTTCTGTCGATCCAAATGTTTTTCTTCTTCTGGCTGTTCTTGTGACGTTACCTGTTAGCACTGCTACTCCGGAAAGAAGTTTCTCAACGCTCAGAAGGCTCAAAACCTGGCTGAGAAGTTCAACAGGAGAAGAACAATTTAGTGGCTTAGCCCTCCTTGCAGTCCATTGGGACGTTGACATCTGCCCTGACAAGGTCATCGACATTTTTGCATGGAAGAAAAATCGTCGCCTGGATTTTGTTTTATAGATATTCGCCCTTACTTTTAGCTAAAAAAAAAACAACTAAAAAATATATAGACTACTTCTAGCCTATTATTTGGCTTATTTTTGCGCAAAAAAAAAAAAAAATAGCATGTATTATTTAAATTTATTTAAATGATTTTATTTTTTTTGCGTTACTAAAAAAAAAAAAAAAAAAAAAAAAAAAAAAAATGCCCCTTATAGATACGAAAGTATGCCTAGTGGACGCGTCCTCGTTCGCAAGGGGCGCACTAACGGTCTCGAGCTAACGTAAAGTTGCTCGAGGATGTTAGACAAAGTCCACGGGAAAAATCGGGTAAACCCCCCCCCCCCGAAAAAAATCCTGGATACGGCCCTGATATATATATATATATATATATATATATATATATATATATATATATATATATATATATATATATATATATATATATATATATATATATATATATATAATATATATATATATATATATATATATATATATATATATATGTATATATATATATATATATATATATATATATATATATATGTATATGTATATATATGTATATATATGTATATATATATATATATATATATATATATATATATATATATATATATATATATATATATATATATATATATATATATGTGTGTGTGTGTGTGTGTGTGTGTATATATATATATATATATATATATATTACATATAGAGCTAAAACAAAGGTATCGTTATATCTAGAAGGAATAATTTGTGTTTTATATTCATTGATACAATACTTAATAGTACATGTAATGCATACACGGGGTTTGCTAATGTAACACTGAGTCTCTGTTTAACTTCCTAAATATATTTAACTTCTGTACATGGCGTATCTAAAATAGATGGAAATTTTCTAAAAGACATTTATAGGATATTTATATCAGAATTTCCCAAAATTGAAAAGCAGAATTTTTATTTATTTTTCATTTATACAACACTGAGTCTCTGTTTAACTTCATAAATAAATTCAACTTCAGTACACGGCGTATCTAGTGTAGATGGCGATTTGCTAGATTCTTTTCCTTCAAAAATCTGAAAAAAGATGCACTTTAAATGATATAGCATAAGCAATAGATATAATATAAATTATTCAAAGTCACCCTAATTCAATAATTATATAATTTTAGTTCTTTATTTCTATTCTGGATAAAGGAAAAAGAAAGAGAATTGATCTTAACTTAGACTTTCCAAAATCTTGTAAAAGTATTTTGAAGAAATCCGATCGTATGTCACCCGTTTATGCATCAATACTTTCTTTTATTTGTTTTTAACAGAATTTTCTATTAGACGTGTCAAAGAAAAAATAATATTTATTTACAGACAAGAAGCAATATTTTTTATTTTACAGAGTGCATATCTCGTGTTCAATTTTATTATTTGTCGAAGTCTAATAACGGAATTTTAGCTTTTGTCATTTTTTTTCCTTTTTTCCTTTTTCATTTTGTTTAATTTAACTTAGTTCACACTCTTTTGTAATCTTTGTAAAGAACACCACATTTTGATTCACCATTTAAACAGCACATTAAATTTAATTGCTTTTGATACACACTTTTCTTAGTGATCTTTCTAATGACCATTGCATTTTTGATTCATCATTTAAACATCACATCAAATTTAATTTGATTAAACTTACACTTTTCTTAGCGATCTTTGTAAAGAGCAGCACATTTTCGATTCATCATTTATATAACAAATTTGATTTAATGTTGTCAATTCACACTTTTTAATTGCAATCTTTACAAAAAACAGCACATTTTTTATTCACCATTTAAACACCACATTTAGTTTAATTCTACTTAATTCACGCCTTTTTTTGTGACCTTTTTAAAGGACAGCGCATTCTTAATTGACGTGTGACAAAACAATAATGAAAATGAACAAGAATAACCGAACCGCCCTACTCCTAGTACCTGGCAAAAGTGGATGTAAGTTACAAATATCTAAAATAAAATTATAAACCTTTAATAAAAGGATTTAGTTATAAAATCTGAAATTTATTAGCTGGTGTTTGTATGTAACTTATTTTTTTTCAGTTCTTTTTATTTAAATTTTTATGTCATTAGAAAGTTGTATGAGAACACTGCCTTTCTGCTGTAACAGACCTGCGTCAAAGAAACAATAGAGATACCTCTAAGAATTTGGAAACCAAACATATAAATGAAACCAGAAGATACAGAAATTGATAAATATCCTGAAAAAAGGCAAGAAAGTAAAGTAGTAAAAAAGAGTGTAGACATTTAAATTAGAAAAAGAATATACGAAATTTAATAGTTGTCTAATAAACTTGAATTTAAGTTTAAAAAGACCAGTAGTAAATTTAAAAAAAAAATATAAAAGGCAAGTGGAAATGAAAAAAAAGTAAGAAAAAGGAAGAAAAAAGACAGGGAAAATAATGCTTAATTTTTGGAGTTCAGGAATGGCAGTGGTAAGACCAGATGAGTAAGGTTGAATGTCTTCTTAGAAGCCACTTTATTTCGAAAAAGAAGCTGCTGGGCTTTCCTGAGAGCGTAAAAAAGAAATTAAAAAAAAAAAAAACCTTGAAAAGCCCTTGCCATTCACCGTAATCGTTTTTTTTTCTACGTTTGTTTTGACTATTGAAAAATTTCATTGTATTTGGCTAATTTGTAATTATATATAATATGATTGAGTATTTCAAAACACTGGGAGAGTAGGGGCAATTTAGAATCGCCAGGACGCTCCAAGCCTAAGCTATGCCACGACCTGGATATTTCACTTTGTTGAGTTCACAGCAATATCACAATACTTTCATCATTCTTTGGCGATTCAGAATTTTCAAAAAAAATATCCCAAAAAATTAAACCAATCAAAAAGAAAAAAATCAGCATTTATAGAATTTTAACACAAATCGCTGGTCTCAGAGTAATTCTTTTCTGAATTTCTGGGTTCAAAATTCGTCTCCATGTTTTCAAAATCTGTTCAGTTGGGACTATGTGCAAAAGCCAGACTGATCAGTATGTAAGCTTACCAGATCCTTAAAGTACTTATATGAAAGCTCTACTGGGTCTCCAGTATTACCATCTCCATCTCTGTATATCCCTTTATTTATGCAAGACTGGGACACGTTTAGTAGCGTCACTCCTCCAAACCCAGCACTGGCCATGATTATATTTGAGTGAACTGGGTCCTCTAGAATTATAAGTTAAGTTTAGACAAGTAAAGACTACGAAATCCATATTCAATATTTCTTCCTCAATAGAGTAGCTAAAAATTTTATTTATAGTAACTGGTATACGCAAAATTTGACTTACGCAAAGGTCACCTCGGAAAGATCAAACCAGAAAAGCATAAGAAAATTTGAGCTCACCTGACTTTAGACTCGTGCAAAGTTCATTACGTGAAACTCAGTCCTTATGAAATCCCACTTAGTAAATATTGATGCATGGGCGCCCATATGGAGGGGGGGCAGGGGGCTCCGCCCCCCCCCTGGCTGAATGATGCTGCCTTCATTTTTATATTTTTGTTCTGAGATTTCTATTATATATCATTAAAAGTGCTAATTAAATGAGGTTTGCCCCCCCCTGGAATTCAGCTTATGGGCGCCCATGTATTGATGGTAATGCCATTGACAACATTGGGGATAATAATATTGCTAATGAGTACGATGGTGATATCAAAAGTCTTTGTGACCATTGCCGACATAATTATCTTCAAAATCATAATTCTTATCTTTGTCGTGTTCTATATCGTCTTAAACATCAGCCATGTCTTTATCAGCATCTATATTGATAGCATTGTCATCTTTAAAAATGTCTCTTGAAGTTTCAACCTCCTAAAACCCCTCTTACTCTTTTTCATTTTTTTTCACCCGTCTTTCCTGAAATGTCATTATCATAGCAAGTAGCGATCAGACATGTTGCCCCATGGCTAGTTTCTTTACGATGAGCTGAGAAGAGTTTCCTCACTTTTTACCCGTCTGTCCTGAAATGTCGTTCTCATAGCAAGTAGCCATCAGACATGTTACCACATGGCTAGTTTCTTCACGATGAACTGTCCAGTAATTGATTCTTGCATGAGTTTGTGGGGTTTTAAAGTACCAAGATTAACGAAGACGATATCTGATTGTTGGATTTGCCTAACTGGGATCTTACATAACCATATATTATCTCTTTAAACGAGCAATTATTGTATATTTATCTATTTATTTACGTATATTTTTTTCTCAAAAACGGCTCCATATTTTTTTGGAGAAAATTCGAATTCTGGGGTTTTTCTGAACTTAAAAAAAATGATATACATAGATAACGATTATCATAAAAATTGTTAAGACCCTTAATTTTGGAAAAAATCCCATAAATGATATCATATTTATGAGCACATTTCAAGAGAATATTTTATGATATCCCCCCCCCCCCCCAGGAGTGATCTTATCATTTTTAGTATCTATGACGCAGGGAACATTGCAAAAAGAACATAGCTAAATATAAAATACCAAGTGTAATAAGTCTATTTACAAGAGGTATTTTGAGCAGTTGATAAATGTCTAGAGGACAAATGAAAAACCTAGTCCATCAAATTGTTATAAAGCAAATCCGAGCAGCTAAGGTAAATGGTATTGAAGAAAATATCTGAAGTAATCATAAACGAAAATAAAGAACAAAGAAATATACGGTTAGAATACTTGCGACAACGTCAATTACAACGAGTCAAAAACAAAAGTGAAGAACACAGAAGATGCGGTTACAAGACATGCAACAACAAGGAACAGTCTGAACTAAAAATGAAAGTGAAGAAAAAACATGCTGTCAAAGATATGCAACATGGACAACAAAGAAATATGTGGTTAGAAGATAAGTGGCATTGGGGTTTACAAGTGACAGTGAGAATCAAAACGTGTAAAAAATATTTTGGGAAATTGGCCTCTTGGGATTTTTTGGCCTGCAAAACGATATATATAGATCATGAGCTGAAAAAAAAAACAAGTTTCTGCATAAGGGATTTATCTACCATCTCCCAACTTTGAGGTTACACTTTCCCTTCACTTTGAGATCAGCCTTCCTCCTTTGTTTATTTTTGACAGTTTTTCGTAAATAATTGTTTCAATTGAACACAATTTAAGCGTAGGATTATCTCAGTTGACCTCCTCTAAGCTAATTTGCGATCATTATTAGAATTTTCGGGTAGTTATTACACATATATATATATATATATATATATATATATATATATATATATATATATATATATATATATATATATATATATATATATATATATATATATATATATATTTCTGTTTTTTCCTTCTGGTATGTGTAGTTCTTCTATTCCCAATCTGATTGTTGGATTTGCCTAACTGGGATCTTACATAACCATATATTATCTCTTTAAACGAGCAATTATTGTATATTTATCTATTTATTTACGTATATTTTTTTCTCAAAAACGGCTCCATATTTTTTTGGAGAAAATTCGAATTCTGGGGTTTTTCTGAACTGAAAAAAAATGATCTACATAGATCACGATTATCAGAAAAATTGTTAATACCCTTAATTTTGGAAAAAATCCCATAAATGATATCATATTTATGAGCACATTTCAAGAGAATATATTATGATATCCCCCCCCCCCCCAGGAGTGATCTTATCATTTTTAGTATCTATGACGCAGGGAACATTGCAAAAAGAACATAGCTAAATATAAAATACCAAGTGTAATAAGTCTATTTACAAAAGGCGTTTTAAGCAGTTTATTAATGCCTAGAGAACAAATGAATAACCTAGTCCATCAAATTGTTATAAAGCAAATCCGAGCAGCTAAGGTAAATGGTATTGAAGAAAATATCTGAAGTAATCATAAACGAAAATAAAGAACAAAGAAATATACGGTTAGAATACTTGCGACAACGTCAATTACAACGAGTCAAAAACAAAAGTGAAGAACACAGAAGATGCGGTTACAAGACATGCAACAACAAGGAACAGTCTGAACTAAAAATGAAAGTGAAGAAAAAAACATGCTGTCAAAGATATGCAACATGGACAACAAAGAAATATGTGGTTAGAAGATAAGTGGCATTGGGGTTTACAAGTGACAGTGAGAATCAAAACGTGTAAAAAATATTTTGGGAAATTGGCCTCTTGGGATTTTTTGGCCTGCAAAACGATATATATAGATCATGAGCTGAAAAAAAAACAAGTTTCTGCATAAGGGATTTATCTACCATCTCCCAACTTTGAGGTTACACTTTCCCTTCACTTTGAGATCAGCCTTCCTCCTTTGTTTATTTTTGACAGTTTTTCGTAAATAATTGTTTCAATTGAACACAATTTAAGCGTAGGATTATCTCAGTTGACCTCCTCTAAGCTAATTTGCGATCATTATTAGAATTTTTGGGTAGTTATTACACAAATATATATATATATATATATATATATATATATATATATATATATATATATATATATTTCTGTTTTTTCTTTCTGGTATGTGTAGTTCTTCTATTCCCAATCTGATGCAAACCAAGAGTAGAAAAGAGGACATAAAAATAAGAATTACTTATAAAAAGACATTATTTTGAGACACTTGAGACACGGTAATATTAGATGACACTGTTGAACTTTGTATCCCTTTTTTAGGAACAAGCTAGTGTTTCTTGTTATCTCTTCAGCTTCTTATCTCTTATTTCTTTCAGTTGCTTCCCATACTCTTCAATTTCGATAAATAATCACAAACCATATTTTACTAGGGGAGGTCAAAGTTGTTAGGGGAGGAGCAACTGTGAGTTCTCAAGCTGAATTAGAAGCAGCTTCAAGGTTTTAAAGTCTTTCTTTTTATGCGTGAGTTAGGTGTTGTCATAGGAACTTTACAGTTATCTATTGCAGCAAAACTTTAAGCATCAAAGTTAGCACCTAATTAGAATTATCTTCCATGCGAAACTTTTAGTAATAACTTTTTTCGAATGCTACTTTGTTTTGTATTTAAAGATACTTATTAGTAAGGGTTCTTGCTAAAATCAAGTCTTTTGTACCAGGGCCAGCACTCCCTGGGATCCACAATCATGGTAGCAGCTTTATAATTTCAAGACCCTAGGAATTCAATGATTGAAACATAATGGCACTATAACACCTCCCTGTACATAAGTTGTCCTCAGGCTCCTTTGAAACTGTATCAACTAAATAATCTGTCAGTTCTATTGAGTAGTTTAACTTGGTTCTTAGAAATCAGGGATCTAGAAGTTTTTGCCTCCTTATTTCTCAATTTGAGCCACAGTGGATGCTTTAAAACAAAATAATATTAGACCCTGATGGTTTTACGTTTGTAGCTCATTTGAGGCAATGGACCTTAGTGGCCTGCTCCTCAACCTGGTTTGGTAGTGAATGTCCAATAATAATAATTTGTGGCTAGTGAGAAGAGAGGTGGGGCAGAGGCAGTGAACTTGCTTCCGGTATTTTTTTCTTCTATATCATTGACTTATGTGTTTTGCACATATGTTTTAGCACATGATGATCCCAGCGATAGCTTTATATATAGTTACTATTCAATAAACTTCCTGTGTATTACTTCTATGACTTTCTTGACCAGCAAAGTTACTAAACTGCTACCCTATTACGATATACTTTTAATTTTTTTGTCATTAGACATCGCTAGTTGCCACCCCAAATTAGCGCCAAAGGGACCTGACCTGGGTACCGAAAAACCAATTTTAGCTTTATCGTTTAGTAAGTGCTAGCTAATAAATCTTCTTTATGGATCAACAAGTCAATTAAACTTCAGTCTCTAATAACATAATTTTGCCAAGTAGTTTATCGTATAGGAATAGAAAATTTCATTAAAAATGTAAGAAACTATAGATTTTTATTTACCGTGAAAAATATATCTGGGGAAAATAGTCCATATTCCTCTCCATGTCGCGACTGATCCAAAAGAAGCTAGCAAGTGAAACAAATTTAATACTAAAAGTCTTTGTTTGCCCTTCAGTTTGGACATTAAGACTTCCATTGGTTGCTGTAATATGATAGCAGATAAACACAATATGTAGCCCAGGATCTACAAAAAAATAAAGATTATTTTCTTTCAAATGGGTTTAATCTTAATATGAAAAAAGTTATATTTTACATTTGTTGTTGAATTCATAAAAGATTTTGTTGAAGAAATTGAAATATTTATTACTTGTCGAAATTCAAATTATTTATATTGAAAGATGGACGGAATATGTCATGCTAAAGCAGAGGAAGCAGAAATTAAAACGAATTCTAACCCCATTATGACTTGCTTTAGTCGTTTCCCGACATTCTTGTCTCCACCACTTGATTTAGGCCTATTCTGCTTGTCATGGTCCTTTTCTAATGCTCTTGGTTTCCACTAGCCTCTTTTCGTCTCACCCGAATTCCTATTACGTTTCTGTCTTCGACTTAGTTTAATGCCTTCCAAGTTAATGCATTCCTTTCTGACTCTTTTTTAATTCCTTCCAATTCCAATTAGACTATTCCCTCTTTCATAGCCCTTCCCTAATTTTATTTGATCTAATTCACTTCCTTAGCTTTCATCCGAGTTTCTTTATTGCCTTTCTGCTTCCTTTACTACCTCACAACTCGGTCCAGCTCCATTGCCATCGTTTTTTGTCTCTTCCAGCATCTCTTATGGCAGCCTATTTGAACTTTCATTGTTTTTCTCTTGACGCTTTTTGGTCTCATCCACCCTCCTTTAGTCTCATCTGACTTCCTTCATTGCCTTTCAACTAGCTCTTGGTCTTCCTAAAGTTTTCGGTCCACTTCAACTTCTCTTAGGCTACTCTGATTTTCATGGCTTTTTCTCGGATTCTCTTAGTTTAATCCAATCTTCTGAGTCTCATCTGATTTTCTGTACTTCCTTCTTACTTACTTTATTCCTTTCCCGACATCCTTGGTTTCTTTCACCAGCTTTTGGCCATTTTAACTTTCATAGTCCTTTACCAACGTTCTTGGCCTTTTCTATCCCACTTTCGTATCATCCAACATCTTTGCCGCTCTTCTACCTACTTTGCTCTCTTCCGAATTGATCCATTCCTTTCTGGCTTTAATTATTTATAAGCTTGATAAGAGTATTCCCTTTTTCATAGTCCTTTTCCTACTTTCTTGGTATAGAATCCCCCTCCCCTTGAGTCTCAGCTAAGATTCTTTACTGACTTCTAGCTTCCTCTACTGCCTTACGGCTCGGTCTAGTCTCTTTTCCAACATTTTTTGCCTCCTCCAACTTCTCTTATGATATTCCGACTTTCTTAACCCTTTTTGAACGTTTTCTGTCTCTTCCAGCTTCCTTTAGTCCCATCCGACTTTCTTTGCTGCCTTTTGACTTACTTTAGGTCATTTTGACGTTTTTTGTCTCATCCAGCTTCTTATAGCTCATCAACTTGCTTTTACCCTGTTTTGACTTTCATAATCCTTTTCTGTTGCTTCTTAGTCTCCTCTACCCTCCTGTCATCCCCTCAGAATTCCTTTAGTGCTTTGCGACTTCATTCTCTACCTTTCGAGTTGCTTTCGGCCTTTCTGACTTTTTAAACTCCTTCTAATTTCGATTAGGCAATTTCGTCTTTCATAGCTCTTTTTCCGACGTTCTTGATCTTCTCCACTCTCCTTTAGTTCCAACAAACTTCGTTTACCTTCTTTATATTTTCTTTACTACTTTACGACTTAGTCTAGTCCTTTTTCGAAGTTCTGTGCCTCCTCCAGGTTCTTTGTTAGATTATTTTAACTTTCATAGTTTTTTTTTCTCGACGTTCTTTCTCTCCTCCAAGCTTCCTTTTAAAGAAGGATTAAAAGAAAAAATCAGCCTTTCTAGGGGTTCTTCTTAAGTATGTCAGGGTTTTTAATATTATTAACTAAAAAAAACAATTTTTTTTAACTGAAAACAAGGAGCGACATTAAAACTTAAAACGAACAGAAATTATTCCGTATATGAAAGGGGCTGTCCCCTCCTCAACGCCTCGCTCTTTACGCTAAAGTTTTTTATTGTTTTAAAAAATAAAGTTGTGTGACAGAGTCAAACTTTAGCGTAAAGAGCGAGGTGTTGAGGAGGGACAGTCCATTTCATACACGGAATAATGTATGTTCGTTTTAAGTTTTAATGTCGCTCCTTACTTTCAGTTGAAAAAAAATTGTTTTTTTTAGTTAATTGCTGGACATGTTTGAACAAATGCAGCTTTGATTTGGCTCACCGTACATGAATAATTAAAACGAAATTCGCATATTAATTTTCCTTTTTTGGCTCATTGGCTTTCTCGAAATTGTGTTCTGACGTAACTTACGAATTAAATTACGTAACGAATTTCTATGTTCGTATGTTTTTATTACGTATATTAGGGAGTTCGCTCCCTAGTCAATACCTCGCTCTTTACGCTAGAGTTCGAATTTTGTTCGAATCACAAACCCCTGAATCACAAAGGCCAGTTAATTAGATTAGATAGCTCTTTTGAAAGTACTAAAAGACTTTAGCGTAAAGAGCGAGGTATTGACTAGGGGGCGAACCCTCTCATATACGTAATAATTTCTGTTCTTTTTAAGTTTCAATGTTGCTCCTTATTTTCAGTTGAGAAAAACCTGTTTTTTTTTAATTTCTGATCGTTTTTTATATAATACTGGGAAATCTGGCGCCCCCTTCATAGAAATGTTCCTTCCCCCAAGGAAATATCCTTCATGGAAAGATCCTCCCCCGTAACCCCTACTCTGACCCCGACCCCCACGAGAAAAAAATTCCCCCGGAACACGCCTGTATACTTCCCAATAACCAAAACTATATGTAAACAATGGGCAAAGCTCATAACTTGCAGCCCTTCCCCCGGGAACTGTGGGGGATTAAGTGATTCTCAAAGGCATATTAAACATATTTTCGACTATGCTGAACAAAATGGCTGTCTCAAAATTTTGATTGAGTGACTCCGGGAAAAAATGAGCGTGGGAGGGGGCCAAGTTGTTCTCCATTTTTTTGGTCACTTGAAAAGGGCACTAGAACTTTTAATTTCCGTTCGAATGAGCCTTCTCACGATATTCTAGGACTACTGGATCGATACGATCAGCCCTGGAAAAAAACAACAAAAAAACAAAAACAAAAAAACAAACAAATAAACACGCATCCGTGATCTTTCTGGCAAGAAATACAAATTCCACATTTTTGCAGATAGGAGCTTGAAACCTCAATAGTAGGGTTCTCTGATACGCTGAATCTGATGGTGTGATTTTCATTAGAGTTCTATGAGTTTTAGGTGTTGTTTCCCCCTGTTTCTAAAATAAGGCAAATTTTCTCAGGCCCTCAACGTTTGATGGCTGAGAACAAGTTTGACGGAACTTACATATTTGAAATCATCATACAAATCTGATTCCTGTTGTATGTCTTTTGGCATCAAAATTCCGTCTTTTAGAGTTTTAGTTACTATTGAGCCGGGTCGCTCCTTACCGTGTCGTTTGTTACCACGAACTGTTTGATATATTAAATAAGGGTAAAAGATATTTGAAAAGCCATACTAGTACAAAAATGAAATTAGAGAAATTGTGGTCTCCGTTCGAGCTTTTTTTGTGCTAATTTTAAAAATGTCTTTGAAATTGGAAATAAAATTAAATAATGTAAACATGGAATCAAATGGGGAGGAAAAGCTTATCATATTGATCTAAGCATCCTAATGCATCCTAAGATTATCATAATGATCTAAGCATCCTAGATGAAAATGTGAACAAAATCAATGAATTTTTAGAGGTTTCGCGAGTTCAGGGTGCTCAAATAGGCTTAAGAATTAATGTCAAGAAGACTAAGTCACTAAGGCTAGGAATAAGTGAAGATAAAAAGGTGACGTTGGGTAACGAAAATACTGATCAGGTAGACAGCTTCAATTACCTTGATAGTAATTAGTAAAGACGGTGGGAGTAGTGAAGATGTTAAAAGTAGAATAGCCAATGCTAATGGTGTTTTTCACAGTGAAAAAAAAAGTTTGGAAGAATAGGAGGATAAGTCTGCAGACCAAGATTAGAATATTGGAAGCTATAGTGACGATAGTTGTCAAATATGGCTCTGAAGCATGGACGCTCCGAAAAGCGGAGGAAGATTCGCTAGATTTTTCCAGAGAAGTTGACTACGGATTGTTCTGGGTACCCGGCTGACTGACCATATTTCAAACAGTAGGCTGTACGAAAAATGCGGTTCAATCCCGCTTTCTAGGGCTATAATGAGAGAAAGGTTAAGATGGCTAGGGCATGCTCTTAGATGAAGTAGGACAGATTGCCAATGACTGTCCTTTTTGACTAACCGCCTAGGGCTAAAAGGAAAGCAGGTCGCCCACGGTTGGGGTGGGAGGATGTCATAAAGAAAGATTTAAGGAAATGGGAACTTCCTGGGAGGGTGTAAAGAGGGAGGCTTTGAACAGATTGGGATGGAGGAGGAGCGTGCGTGGCTGTGTTGGCCTCAGACGGCTTGGTGCTGCGGTAAGTTATTAGTACCAGTAGTAGTAGCAATAGCTGGGTAGAAGCAGATCATCATTGATTTTAAAAGAAAAAAGAGGGGAATATATTGTAGGAGAGAAGTGCCCTGCTGATTGTGCCTATTGTTAGTTTTTGGCGTTTAAATGAATAAGAAATTAGAGTTGAAAAAACAGATGTGAAGGGTTGGGGGGATTTGGAGGGAGAAATTATTTTACTAATTGGAACCTTAAAAAGAAATTTTTGTGCTTGGGGGGTGCTACCGCGTCTTGTCTCCGTACGAGCTTGTTAAGCGGCAAGGTAAAAACTTTCCTGGACAACTTAAAAGAAAAATATTGCGTCATTTGTGCATATGGGGGTCAGATGTACTTGTCAAGCGTGTTTACTTATTCGAAATTCAGGCTTGAACAAGATTATTAGCTAAGATCAGGTGCTTCAGTTCAGCTGACTGGTGTCTTAGCACTGACATAGGTGATGTGCTCGCTAAATATAGAATGTGGTCGTATCCTACTCTAGCCTCTCTTAATGGGCTCGGAACTTATAGATTTTGCAGTACTAATCGTTGGAGCTCGTAGAAATTGTAACTTCTTCTAGTATGGCACCCTATCTTTACTACAGCTTAGACCATTTCACGTCATATGGATGAAACACCTGTCACGTCTTATGGTAGTGCAGCAGATGTTATACTGTACCTGGCCAGGAAGTTTAAGTTCCTGAACAAAAGCTATCAATCTTAAATGACTAATGAACGTACGGGTGGGCCAAGAAACCAACAAATAGGAAATGTGCTTGGAAGTATAGGCAGTATGTAGTATATTTTATAAAGTTTGGACACTATATAACATGTGTTATAATGTATGGGAAGCATTTAGTATGTGTCATGAAGTTGGGCAGTAAATGACTTGTCCCTATGATTGGATCGTACCTTTCTAATAGATAGATAGATAGATAGATAGGTTTATTTTCCATATATCAGTAAAATAATTACATAACAATCTACAAATCCCCACAAAGGCTCCATGGCCTGTAGGAGGGGGATTATGAAAATATCAAATAAACATTAAACATTTAAATGCTTAAGATTTAGACAATATAGACATAACATTAATATTTAAACATATAAACATAAGCATTTGAACTTTTAACATGTGAAGCATTTGCTTCAAAAAAAAAAAACAAAAAAAAAAAAAAAAAAAAAAAAAAAACAAGGACAGTTCACTAAATAAACTTTATCAAACTGCATTGAATCACGACATCTAAAAAAAAAAAAAAAAAAAAAAAAAAAAAAAAAAAATGAAAAAACTATTGGCAGCAGGAAAAAGTGAAGAAAATTAATCACATGAAAACAAATATTTTTTTACTAGTCTTTTGAAGGTGCCAAACGAGTGGCATTCTCGAGTCAAATCGGGAAGGGTGTTCCACGTCAAATGACACGCAACAAGAGGATTAAAGTCGGATCTTATTGTTGGTGTATGGGGAATTTGGATATTTAGAGAGCTACGGAGTTGATTATTTGACCGATCAGATACAAAAAAAGACGTAAATCTAAGGGACCTAGGAATATCACCATGGAGCTGAAGAAAAGCGAAAGACGCACAGGAAAGAATATAAAGTTTTTAATATCAAGTAACGGTTTAGTTGCCGAACGATTTACATCCTGGATAAGATTTATAGCTTTATCATAAATATTCGAAAGCGGTTTGAGAAAAGAAGGGAAATTAGACATCCATATGACTGAACAATAGGAAACATAAGAATGACTTAAGCTATGAAATATGATTCTTAGAATTGGTCCTGGAAAGATATGTTTTAGTTTTCTTAGAATACTGAGGTTTCTGCATACCTTCATTTTAATCAAATCAATATGGTGTTTGAAAGTTAAATTTTCATCTAGGAGAATACCCAGGAAACGGACATGGCCATCCTCTGGTCTACTAATAAAGCCTTTGGATATATGAATTTCAGATAATTGAGGACAAGCCTGGGATATACGAGAAAAAACTAAAAAAACTAGTTTTAGAAACATTTAAGGCAAGAAAGTTAGCATCAAGCGAAAATGAAACTCTCTCAAAGAGGTCCACTAACTTTGTACCAACCTCATCCTCTGTTCTCCCAGAAGTAATAAGGGTGGTATCATCGGCAAAAGTAACAAGAGAATCCAAGGTATGCAAGCTATAATTATGGGTAAGGGAGACTGTTGGATGACATAGACGACAGCAATAAAGAGGATTTTATTTCTAACTGCAAAGAATAGGTCATCTATATAAATTAAAAACAGTACCGGCCCTTAAACTGACCCTTGAGGGACCCCCTAGTTAACACTTGATGGTGAGCGAAAAAATGGATCAACAGAAATTATTCTACCAGACAAGGAAGACTTGAACCAATAAAACGCACTACCTCTTACGCCAAAATGAGAAAGTTTAAATAGAAGAACACTGTGGGTTAAAGAATCAAAGGCTTTACGAACATCCAGAAACAAAGCAGCAGGAATCAAATGGGAGTCTATGGCAGAGTAAAGATAATTCAGTGAAACCGCACAAGCATGCTCAGTCGAACGATTTGCTCGAAAACCAAATTGAAAATCGTGAAAAAAAATCTTTAGAAGTAAGAAAATGATTAAGACGAGAAAGCATCGCCTTCTCAAATATTTTGCTAAACACAGACAACAAAGAGATTGGCCGATAGTTGGATGGATCATTTCGTGTCCCCCCCCCTTATATAATATGATGACTCGAGCACGCTTGATACTACTCGGTAAAATACCATGCTGAAAAGAGAGGTTAATAAGTTTTGTTAAGGGATAAATAATGGAAGGAAGTATGAACTTAATTACTTTAGTAGGAATATTATCAGGGCCAGACGACGAACAATTTTTCAATCCCATAACAATTTTAGCAATTTATTTCTCCGTCGCTGGTTCCAAAAACATTGACTTCATACAAGGTGGCCCAAGATAAGACCTGAAGTTGAATCCTGAAGGAGAAGAACCAACAGCCGAAGCGGTCCTCTTACCAATATTCGCAAAATATGAAGTAAATGCATCTTGAACATTCAGTTCACCTTAGATGATTTTGCCATCAAGATCAAAAAAAGAAGGGACTGATTTAATAATAATCAGTTCCTGCAGTAGGTCGAGAACATCCACGGTAACTCAAATCAGATCATCGTGTTTGGTAACGCCATCAAAACTTCTCCAATTAAAAGCCCTATGTATATCTTCAGTAAGATTGTTGAACAAATAAATACATAAAAAAATTACCCTTCATAGGAATACTGTGGAATCCTTTCTAGTCCTTTTTAAAGACACTTCGTTGTTCACGAGGCCAATTCACGAACATATAAGCGGGAGCAAAGATTTATTCTGCTTTTTAAAATTAAGATACAAGGGGACGAACTCTTCAAAATGTAGTGGAGTTATGTTGCTTTTTTAGTTTTTTCTAATGAAAATATCTAAGAAGGATATTTCTCAAAATCAAAGAAGGAGGGAATTACCCCCAGTAGGCTAATTGGTGGCAATGTTATTCCTCCTAATTAGTCGTAATTATTGTCATTTCGGTGCGTTTGGGGTTACGTGCATTTATTGATAGTGATTTATTTATGTTTTAGGTTGGAATTACTGTTTGACTTTATTTCTGCTCGTCTTATGCTTTCCTTTGAAAAATCGATTTTGCGGATTTTTTTCAATTAATTTCTGTTAGTTTATATAAATATTTTTTCTATTTTCAATGAATTTGCAACAATTTTTTCAACAAATTTTAGTAATAGTTGTTCTGTAGAAGTTTGGATGGATGCATACGTGGAATATTATTCAAATAACCAGATTCAAATTCTGCATAATCTTCGGAAGGGCTGAAACAATTCTGATCACCATCTTGTTGTTACCTTGATTCTAGACAGATATTATTCGACCAGTTCCCCCTCAACATGGCCTGAAAGCTTAAACTTAATTTCCTTGGCTGTTTCTGAGATATCACAGATACACCCTTTTGAAGACCTTAGATGCATTTAGTGTCCTCTCAAAACGATCTGAAAGTTTTAATTTGTTACCCTAAACGTTTCTAACATATTTTAGTTACGTCGTTTTTACAATTTGAATGAACATAGTGTCATTTAATTATATTAGCATCCCCTCAATACGCCTTGAAATTTTCAACTTAATACCCTTAGCCATCCCGGAGATAATGCAGATGTGCCCTTTTGGCAATTCGGGTGTACATAGTTTATTTTATTTAGTTCAACAATCCCTCGAAATATCTTGAAAATTTCAACTTAATATACGGTCCTTCAATATGGCACATACGCCCTTTTGGCCATCTTGGATGTACATAGTGTCTTTTAATTTAGTTCAACATCAACAACAATATACCCTGAAAGTTCCAGCGTAATACCCTTAGCTGTTCCTGGAATATTGCATAGACATCCTTTCGACAATCTGGATACAATTAGTGTCTTCTGGTTTATTTTTACACCCTTTCCAACTTTCTCTAAAAGTTTTAGCTTTGTGCCTAATTCAATTTCTGATATAATTGCATCTATGCTAGTAGAGAGCTATCTTATACTCGTGACAGCACACCAAATATGGGCATAGAATACTGACAGTACACCAAATATGGGCATAGAATACTGACAGCACACCATATAAGGGCATAGAGTCATTAGGGAGAACACGTGGTTAATGGGGTCAATGACCTCTTTTTCCAAGGTCGATTTATTTGATGTTTCTATGTGTAATAACTCCGGAACGAAGGTTGCACATGCGCATTGAATTCTAACGGGAACAATGTTATTGATTTAGGACTCGAGGGGGAAGTGAATTTCCGAGAACTTGATTGTGTAATCGATCGCGAATGTCATGGTGTCCAGAAATAGTATTTGTTGTTGTTGTAAGTGCACGCTCTCAGCGAATATCATGGTGTCCAGAAATAGTATTTGTTGTTGTTGTAAGTGCACGCTCTCAGCGAATGTTATGATCCTGAAATAGTATTTGTTGTTGTTTTGGTCATGTACATGCTCGAGGCGAATGTCATGGTGTCCAGAAATAGTATTTGTTGTTGTTGCTCTCGAGCCAAATGTTATGACTTTCCCGGAAACAGTTAGATCACGTGTTTCCTTCTCAGCCAATCAGCGAGTCAGATACATCCTCCTTCTCAGCCAATCAGAGGGCTGCTTACATATTAGCGGCGGTGTGACTATAAGGAACGGGTTTTTTTGCTATAGTTTTATTAGTCTGTGAATAGAATTCTAAGGAGTGAGAAGAACAGTTTTGACTTTACTCATTTTGGATAAATATTTGTGCTGATGTCGATGGGTTGAATGTTTACAATATTAGAAGTTGATAGTGGAGTTGATGATAATCGTACAAGAGCACCAAACGTTACGGTGGAAATCATGAAAGGATCAAGACTTTGTCTGGACTGGGATGCAGCATATGCAAGATATGTGATATCCTTGAGCAAATTTAAAATTGAGGATCAATTATGTTTTGCCGCTAAAGTTGATATAGCACAAGTGAATAGACTTCAATGTGCTTTAAGTGCATTAGTGAAACATATTGAAGACAATAAACAGTATCGTTAATTGTACATGCTCTGTATTATTGATGTTGTTGTTGTAATTATTCAATAAAATTGTTTCGAAATCGAAAATATTCCCTTTCTTTTCTGGTTAGGGGTAACGAATCAGGATCAGTCTAGAGTCAGCAGTCAGACTGAAAGGATTGAAAAATGAATAATTTTGAGAAAGAGAGAATTAGATCAAATCTAGTGTTTATGGAAAAACATTTGATTTTGGATGATGATTTTCTCGAGTTATCTCTTAAACGCAGGATATTCTCTTGTCAGGGAACACTTGACAATATAATGAGGAGTGATTCTCCCCAATTGGACTATTGTATGAAACTTTTAAAATGTGATTCAAATGCATATACTCAATTTATTGATATATTAATTGGAACATGGCAGAATCATATTGTGGATATACTTTTGAAAACATTGCCAATGGATTCAATGTAGATGGCCCCCCCGTCATTCGAAAGAGGTCGGGTTACAGAGTTACTCCTCTCTCCCCCATTTCCCTCTCATTGAATTTATCGAACGAAGAGGATCAGTTTCGTTTTAGCTGTGAGTGAGTTGACATAGGAAACCGAAAAATGTTATATATATTTACATTTTGAATTTACACACTTGGGAGATGGAATCAATTTTATACGTTTAAAATTATTTATGTATATAGTGAAAAGTGTAAATTATTTAATAATTGTAAATTACATAGAGGCTATGAAGTACAAATTAAAGGATCTAATTTATGTCTTGAGGAGGTGTGTGACTCTCATCCTAGAGGGCACCTGTGCTCCAATTGTCACTATGATAAATGTGATCAGTGGGAGAATACTTACCCCGCTATGATTGGAAAGAATCCCAAACGTGATTTCAGTTTATTTCTACGAGATTTGTATCGTCGCGGATTTAAATTATTCTGGGAAGAGGAATCTGGTCTACGATTCAACTGTTGGAGTAACAAGACAATCTGGTTTCTACGTCATCGTTGTGATGGCACTGCCTACTATGACCATAAACCAAGTGATTTTTATTTGGCTGTGACGGAATGTGATTCACCATTTGAAAACACTGTATGTGATATTGCTTCAAATAGACAGATTGAAACACGTGAATTTCATAATATGAATGTAAATAGTATAATTGACTATACAAAGAGATATGACAAGAGTGAAGTTACATTGTACTGTAGAAAATGTGACCCTGACTTTGCAGTCAATCAGGATCAATATAAAGTGAATCCAAATGATTTACCAGCATTAGTGGTTCAGGATAGTTGCCTATACATCGAAGATGAAGAAATCTAAAGTGAAGATTTAAAGATATTGTTGTATATATATACATTTTATTAATAAACAAATTCACATACATTTTTTAAGCACTTTACTCTTAGGGGACTGAAATCAATACTATATAGGTCTGAGAGGATATTTTCCACTAGAAAGTCGTTCAGACGGGGATTGTCACTATAAATGTGGAGAAACTGCTTGTAAGTATAGCCACGACATCGGAACACAAAATATAGTAGTGTATGGAAGCCACAGCTTTTAGTCGTTAGATCCTGTACCCTCTTTCGATTTTGAATAATAGTTTTCCCACTGCTCTCAATATATTTGCTGATGTGAGGCGTGTAGAATGTATAGGGTAGACCAAGAGGATCAAAAAATTCAATCGTCTTCATTGTTTGAAAGATGCACAGCCAATGACCCATCAGGACAGTCGATGGAGTACTATTAAGAATAATTAAGCTATTGTTGACACTTTGAATTTTTCCAAGATAGTCCGAGGGCAGACAATAAGATTTGTACTGTGACATGTAGGGGTCCATATTAAATACATTGATTATTTGACTGGTGTTCATGGCGCCAAGTATAGTATAACACTGCCTTCGGGAGTGATTTCCCAATAGGTTTCATATTGGTTTAGTGAGATTAGTGCAATACTCTCAGACAATGGGTCGGCAAATGTACACTCTAAACGCACACTCCCCGTACGTACTATACTCATATCCTGTGTACCCGACAAATCCAGTACAATGATACCATGTGTTTTAGCAAACATATCTTCGGTTATACCATTTTCAAATAGTTGCAAATCATGATCTAGGGTTTGCATGGTCAGCTCGTACAATGTTCTATAGGATCTATCAAAAGATAGATTGTAGAGTGGGATACCATTTACTTTGCACACAAGAGATGAAAGTCCAAACATCTCGAATTTATGTGGGCATTCATTCCATGATCCAATTGCACTGGCACTTTTTACAAATGCCAAAGCCAATTTCGAAGGGATTTCGCCATTGATAAAGGATGAATCGGTGAAGGTGCTTGAGCCCATTGCAATATGACGTTGATTGGTGATTGTATGAGGAACAAGTACTTTAATATTGTTACCATTGGCTCTCAGTTTTCCACAGCCAAAGCAACAGAACTCATAACCTGCTGTTTGCGTACATGAAGTATTGCTGAGGTGAGGGAGAGACTTACATCAGGATTGCCATCAAGTTCTTTTCTCAATATGAAATTGGAGGGTGCAAGCGTTAGTTTTATATCCATTTTAACATTGGGCGGCAGCCATTGGGGTATATTAAATATTTCATGATATATTTTTCCAACTAGATGTAATTCACTAGTTATAGTATTTATAAGTGCATCTGTACTATCAGTATTAGTAATATATTCATATCCATTGGAGGCGCCTCTCAATTCCTTGTATGACTTGGGTGTCATCAACATGAATTGCATATAGCTTGTATAGTTGGAGAGATTGTTGCTTGTGCTCACCAGCGTGCCATTGATGTAGACACTAATTTGACGAAATAAATTATGTAGTATACAATTTTCATAGGATATCCCATCGGCCCGAAGTGGCATTGTATTATCGGATTTCCGGACTTTCATTTGCAAATCTATAAATGTGGACGATAAATCTATGAAGTAGTCTTCATTGGAATAAATTTGAAAGTGGATATTGTCGGAGAGGGGTTGTTGAGGATAAAATTGTTCATAGTATCCATGCTTGACGTTCACATCAACATTTCCAGCATTGAGTAGATTCAATGAGGCGGTGATTGAAGGTTGAGAATTCTTATGCGGTAGGTAGGACATTTTAGGAGAAGAAATCTTGTTTCGATCTGACAATTTTCTTCCTGGGACTTCTGGTTACACTACGTGTCGGCTTTTTCCTTCCTTTCTTTGAAAAGAGGGATGTATTACGCTTCCGACCTGAGTGGACTGATGAGTGATGCATTGTTTCTTGACCTTTTTAAGCCTTTACCATTCTCTTTTAATTTCTCGCCAAGGGTTCGCGCACTAGACCTAAGATTTTCCGAAGCACTTTTTTTAAAATCCTTGCCAGAGCCCCAATCGTATAGTGTAGAGGATGCAAAATCTGTCGCAGCCGGTACAAGATATTTTCTAGCCAGTGGTAGCGAAGAGCGAAACAGCTTATCAAACCAACTGCCAAGACCGTAGCCAGACATTGACGAGCGACCTTTGTAGTAGTCCATTCCATTGCCCTGTTGTCTTGGGCCAATAGTATTAACATAGCAGTCAATATCAGGACAAGTGAATACCACTTTTCTATTAGACATCTTGCAGTTGAACGATGGGTCGAAAATGGCATGTAATCACAGCCAAACCTTTTGAAATTGCTATGGGATCACCCAATTCGGTTCTTAGTGTTAACTGACAGAGTTCCAAATAGGACGTGTTTACGGGGATATACTGAAGATGCCTTATATTATAGTGATGAACATGTTCTTGATTGATTTTTCGTTCAAGAACTCGTAGGAGGGGAACATTTGAACTACCAACCCGAGATGTTTCCACAAATGAAGCGTAGAGAAATATACAAGTGTCTGTGGAGAAGGCAGGCGGGTAGTCAGCGAAAATTAAATAAGTGTTTCCGGCACTTTTACCATTGATTATATTGAGCTTAAAGCCAAGAACATCCTTTAGATTATCATTGAGAATAACCTTTTCACTGGCAATAGGTGAACTAATGTAGATCTTGACCTCCTCCTTAGAATAGTTGAAATGAAAAGCTCCTTTTTTACGAGCGGAAATTCTTTTATTAATAGAACGACATAAATCATTCATACCGGTGAGTTCCTCGTAGGGTAATTCAATATATGGATAATCCAACCAATTGATTTTTTGAATTTGTTCTTGATCACCTGGTGGTGGGGGCCAATCATATGGTCTGATTTTTATATCATATTTACGATCCTTTCCCGGGATGTCATAGGTATTTTTGAGAATACAATCGACAAGAGCCACTTCATACTTTCCGTCGAATTTGATGGTGGGGGAGAGTTTCGTCCAAAAATCACTTGTTCTGTTCAAGTCGTTGTAGAGAGGATCAGAAACGTTGGACATGAAAGTCATATAGAAATCATTGGGCATTGTCAATATCTTCAGCACTGACCCAAGAATCAAAATCTGAGTTGTATCCTAGCCAGCAAACAAGCAACTGTTTCTTACCATGGCGTGTACGACTCTTTAATATCTTTTCAATTTGATAAATTTCACTAGTGTTTCTAACTTTTTGCAGTTCATATTCATAAAAACCACCGAGAATCTCGTCATCTTTGGTGTCTCGCAGTAGATATGTCGTGGGCTCGGTGTCCAGGATTTTGGACACTTTAAAAAGTTCGGTGCTCCATAAATAATTCCCCTTTTCAAAAATATTGGTGGTTCTATTAATTCGAACAGTATCACCAATATTGAATTTCTTCTTCTTTTTCTCTTTTTCACCCTTGGAGTATTGCTTTAGAAAAGCATCAAATGTATTTTCATTGTAGTGAACATCCCGAGGGCTTGAGTTGGACAGAGATCGATGGGGTCGTTGATTATAAATCAACATGATTTTATATAAATCATGAATAAAAGCCGATGTATTTTTCAATGTGCAATATCTTGTAATTAATAGACGAATCGTTCTTATTAATCGTTCAGCCAATGCAGCATTTATCGGGCTGTGACTATGATAGAGTCTTGTATTATATTTCAAAAGAACCTTTTGCACATGGAGATTAACAAATTCACTACCACGATCCGGTTGAATTTTTCTATACGAATCCTGTTCTAGAATACTTTCAATGGCCCGAGCAACTTCAACACCTCTCTTTGACCGTAGTGGAATGGCATAGGCATAGCGACTAAAGATACTGATTGCCACTAGAATATATTTGTAAGGCGCATTGTGACGTTGTTGAAGTGCGTCTAGAGTTAAAAGATCCGTTTGCATTAAATGCAGCGGGGAAAAGGCTTTAGTTTGTCGATATTGTTTACTGCGAAGCCTATGATTCTTATGTAGTGTGTAACTCGGTTCATTTTCTAGATACTCTTTTGTTTTTTTCAATGTGGTGGTGGTGCCGGGCACAGCTTTGGAAAGTATTTTGGGGGAACTTAAACTTCCCGCTTCGCCAATATTTTCATAGACACCTTTCAAAACTTCATCCATTTTGAGCGTAGACATGTAGTGTAATGTCCACTCCCCTTTTGCACACTGGCGGGCGAATCAATTCGTCTTCGCTTTTGACTAGCAACCACAGGTATTGTAAAATCATTGCTGCTGCTGATAGTATCTTCAAATATTGAATCATCTTCTTTTTTAAATGGTGGTGTTGGAGGAGGACTATATTCTCTTAGTTTCTTTAGAATTTGTTTATTGCCAATAAGACTTTTGGGAAAGTTTATTGCACACAGAAAGGTGTATAGATTATCGTCAAAGGATAAGAGTCCTTTACGATTCGTCACCATATCACAAATTAAATCAACTAGATTATAACTTTTTCCCTGAATTATAATTTGTGTCCCTGTGCTCTCGACTCGAACTTGATCACCACCAGTTTCCAACATGAGATAAGATAATACTCTTTTACTATGTTCTCGATAGGTCAATGGCAATAGGTTTCCAATTTTCAATACAATCGAATTCAATTCCTTCTCCTTTGGTGCTGCTGCAGAATCTTGAGGAGATGTTTTCCTGTTTAGAGGGATCTGTGATGACGGCGGGTCTCTCACGATAAGGGTTATGTTTGTCCACACGTTGCAATGCATCTTGAAGTAAAAGTAGTTTTTTGTCATCGGCAATATTCTCATCATTAATAAATTTGCTTAGATTGTCCTCAAAATGTTCGATGGGCGAGAGGACAAGTTCAAATGGTGTCAATTTATAGGGTTTTGCCATCTAGAGAAAACTTTTTACAAGTCCTTCAATTATTGGTAGTAAAAGTGTGAAAAAGTTACCGCCTATTTGAAGGAGCCGTGTTCTTTTAAATTTTTTCCCAACGTTTTTACAATCCAAGGCGCATACAAAGGAACTATATTGCTTTGTCTGTTGTCTAACACCTTCTGGAAGTTGAGAATTGCCCTCGGTTAAATTTAAAAACAGCTCAAAGATAAGATTAATGAAATCTTTGTCAACACCATGTTTGAGTATAGCCTTCCTGAGCAACGGTTTTGAAGTGCTTAAAACGGAAAACAGATGCCGTTGTTCGTGTAGTTTCTTCAGCGTCATAATGGCGACTAATAGTCTTTTCTACTGTTCACCGGAAGATATACTGTAACTTAATTGTTGAAAATGTCGGTGACTACACGTAGATCCTCGGGATTGCTCTGATTAAGAACCAACAAACTGTAACCGTAGTCCTTGATAATCGCCTGAGTTTACGCTGACACTTTAAAGTTAGGGGTACCAGTTTATATCTGCTTCTTTATATCAATAAGCGGTCGAGAAACACGAATGACTCGAGAGATACTATGAATAGTGCAATTCAATGCAAGGGTTCGCATACATTTGCTCTGATGAAACAGATTGTGTAGAACTAGGGTAACGGAAATGTGTTCATGATGGGAGCGAACGGTGAACAGTTGTAGCATTTCCTGTGAGAACTGTTCAATGGATTCAGCCAAATCATCGATAATCAACCACGACTTTGATTCAATACTATTGAAAACATCAAGTCCTCGTATGAATTGTATTGGTATGGTTGTGGCAATAGCTTTTATTTTATCATAGGACTCCTGCCAAATACTATAGCGATAGTAGATTTTTTTTCGGTTTCTCCAAAAACATTTTATCACAATTTTGAGTTATTTTAGTTAAGCGTGTTGTTTTCCCCGACATTTAGGGTCCACACAGAAACGATCTGAAGGGTGTTTTAAATTGATACATGCTGCTGCTGACAACAGTCGGACTGCAACTAACTGTAAATCATATGTGCTCAATGAATAAGTAGTAATTTTCCCCGTAGATCCATCTATTCAAGAACAAAAAAAAACAATATTACAAGGCATCATTTATTTCGACACTTAATGAAAAAATATATTTGTTCAGTCAACATGCAAAACGATAAAAATAATAACACTTATTCAACAATTGACAAAATTTCATGGTCAACATGAAAACTCTATTTGCTCAACATGAACAACGATAACACTTTATAAATAAGCACTTATTGTCCATCAGCAGCACTTTTTGTCTTTAAACACTTTATGTACAATAAAAAACACTTTTTTTGTACAGCACTTTTCTATACAACACTTTTTTTGTCAACTTAAACACTTTTCTATACAATGACACTTTTTGTACAACATAAAATACACACACACTTGGAACAATAGCACAGTTGAACATTATGAATTTAAAGGTGGTGTCCCCCCCCCCGGGCCGCGGGGCCGAAGGCCGGCCGGCCGCGGGCGGGGCCCCCCCCACCCTGGGCGGCCGTGGGAAGGGACCCCCCCCCGGGGGCCGTGGGAAGGGACCCCCCCCCCGGGGACCGCAATGGAAAAACAATAGTTGTCGTCACTGCTACTGTAGGTTAGTTGAAGTTGGGTTAGATGAGGTTGAGTTAAGGTGGTTAGATTGGGTCAGGTTAGTTAATTTATGAAAGGTTGAGTGGTGATGGTTAGTTGGTTAGGTTAATTTATCCAGACCAAGTTGATTGCGATAGTCAATGCATTCAAATCGGTCTGAAATACGTTAGTGGCCGTGGGGTAGGACAGTCACAACATTCTCGAGCACATAGACTTTGTCTGATATACATGACATTGCATTCTTCTCCACTCTCACAGTATAATTTCTATACTGTAGAGAGCGAATTGCAAGCACTTGTGCTCTCGGCACTAGGCTACTTTCTACACACTCTCTGTACACGCTCATGTTAAAATTGATTTTTACAAAGTGTGTAGGCACCCCTTTACATGCTTTCTTTTCATCCCCACTATGTGTATCAACGCAATAAACTTTGGGGCCTGGGAACACCCCTCTGGATATCAAATCACTCCCCGTCTCTGATTTTAATAGTTGGCTGGGGGCTTGACGTTTCATCAGCTCGGGGTAGAGCGAGGTATTCCAGTTGGTGAAATCCATCCGTGAGCTGATGTGCACCCCATTTTGCAAATCACCCAATAAATCCAAATCTTCAGTCCCATTTACCTTTAACAGCAGAGAATCCGTATCCCCATAGTAAATTTGAACCTCCCCCTCCCGTGGCCAGTGCACCTTACAAACATTGTAAAAGAACGACAACATGAGCTTTTTTGAAATTTCTAGTACTGAACTGCTTCCTGCGATATTCTTGTTGAGTACCACATTTCGCTTTCGCCTGTGTAGAAGAACCATACCGACCTCTATGCTCGTGAACGATGTAAAATTGGGGTCGGTAATAATTCGTGCACACTCTAGAGGGTCAGTCACGACGTCGCAGCGAGATCTGTTCCGTACGCTTTCACACATTTTGCCAAACGCTGAATTTAGAATGAGCTTATACAGTTCCTTCTCCACCTTTGAATTTGCCTTAGAGCGTTTATCGACAAAGGTGTCGATAAACGTTTTCAAGTAGGGTCGCTGATTGAACTGTAGGACCCTGTGTATTTTAGTGATATTTAAACCGTTGCTCACCATCCAGTGCAAAAGCACATGGTGAACAACGATATTCTCTTTAGGGTCCAAATCAGCAATCAGTTTCTGTTTGAAGGGAGTCCAGTGCATCCCCATATCCTCAACCAATGAACGATTGTAGGGGCTCAGAGAGTCCCTGCTCACCGGCCGATTGATACAGGGAAAGACTAAATCTTTGACTGAGTCGTGAAGCGCCAGCGGAATGTGACCATCAACTTCAAAGAACCATCCTTGTGGACCATTGTCCTCGACGGTGGTAATGTCAGGGAACTCATAAGGATTCTCAAGCCATTGATAGTTCCCACATGGCAAAGAGTAGTGTGACATTGCCGAGGGGTACAATGAGTTCATGTCCAAGAACACTGCATTTGACTTTGCACCGGTGCTTTGTCCGCTTGGATCGGTTGACAAGATGCGGTCCCCATGAAAAACATACCCTCCCCTCATTGAACGCTCTACAAAAAGGTGTTGATCTACATCGGTGATTAGGCCTATTTCCTCCCTGCTAATTTTTAAAATTAAATCCATCACTAAATGGGGTGTAGAAAAATAATAGCCTATATCTAACCCGAACTCTGAATAGATTTGGTCTGTGTTCTTACAGACTATATCCAACAGAGTTAAAACGTCACTGGCCAAGTACAGTCTACAATAATCCCACCCATTTTTACAATCCTCCTTGGACCACACCCTCTTGGCAAACTCGTACTCCGCGGATGTGCATTCACTGTTGGTCAGTGACTTGTAAAAAGCCTCAATTGGAGGTAGTTTCTCCTCACTTAAGCGTGCGCCAGAACAGTAATAATCGTATGCATATATACCTTTGCAGGTCAACAGGTCATACATTTCACTGTCTGGAAAGTGCTGTTTAAGCAAGGGAAAGCTATCAAAATTGTCGCTTTTTTGCACTTGAATCAATTGACTCAATGCCTTGGGGAAAAAACTAAAGGAATCTAAAAACCTGATTTTATTCCAGCACGTACGCTCATTATCCACTACCTGCCATTTCAGTTCGAGAAGCAATAGCTTCTCGGCCGATTTGGGAATGATGTTGTAGGTAAATGAACTATTTACCCATGGACAATCTACTCCCCCTCCCTCCCTATGCATACGTGCCAGTGCTGTTAAAATAAATTTTAAATCATAATTGGAATTGTGAATAAAAACAGGGATAAAAAACTGCTGGCTAACCTTTAAATTATATGATTGATGCGCAACCCCTCTAAAATTACTACCCCCCGAGGATATTTCCTGCCATAAATGGTCATGATCTCTGACTTTCCCCCGCCCCCCACGGGTCGCGTTTGTCCCCTTATACCCCGCCGCGGCCAACTCCCCCGTACCAACCCCCCCGAGTTTTTTTTTTTTAAGAACGAGCCGATCCGTCGCAGACAACACCATTGGATAATGGGTATTTCTCAAACGAGAAATAGCACAATGAGCCGTGCCAATCAGTTTAGTCAACGCCTTGTCCATGCACTCGGGCCGCTCCTCCCCGGTTTCAACTATTTCTAACAACCGCATGATGTTAGATCTGTTTCTTTGCGCGTGGGCGTAGGACACTGCAAGAGCCTGATATTCTTTGACCCGGTTTGGATATTGAGGGTCATTCACTCCCACCAGCTTAGCTTCACAATCTAAAGATATTTTGTTGCACTGGAGAAGGGTGTTCTGGAAATTTTTAAAACGTAGAATGGCCCTATCCCCTGAAACCGTTTCCACTGTCTGGTAGCCGTGGCGGCTACAATGCCTCATGTGATTTTGTAACTTTAATTGACTCCAAAATCTGGAGAGACATGTTGGACAGTAGAAACATTCCCCCGTATGCTTCCCCGCTCCCAGTCGACTACGCATGTCAGTGATAGGATTAATGTGACCGATTGCATTCGGTTGACCCGGTGACGTGTAAAGCAACCAACCCCAGTGTTTAACCAAACCAACTGACGGGCTCCTACTGGGGAAAACCACCCCCTTCTTTTTAGAGCGAACCCCATCTTCAAATTCTGTTTCGCACTGTACCACAGTAACACCAATATTTAAGTGGGCATTAGCCCTTTAAAACATATCAATGGATCTTAGCGTCACTGGGTATTTCCCCTCTAAGCATGAAAAATCTACAACTGGGAAACTGGACCCCTCCTTCCCATGTATAGCCCATATGTCTAAATTCTTCTTGGTAGCGTCCCGAGCTAGAGGCTCGAATGCTGATATGATGAAAACATATCTGAAACACTTTTGACCTGTTTCAAAACAGATCTTCTGGACACCTTGACAACCCTCTAGATCTGGATTATAATTTAAAACTACTGCCCTTTCCCCACCCCCTCTTAAAATAAAATCTTTCTTTATTTTACATATGTTAACGCTTAAATTTTCAACAAATAAAACGACAGAGATAAGTACATGTTAAAGATATTTGTAAAATTGCTCTAGAATATTATCCAAACCCATCACAAAAACTCAACAAAATTAATCCTCATACTGATAACCCCCACGCCTATATGACTGTACAAAATTATAATAAACTTCAATATTCCCATAGTTTACATCGAAAAACGTTAGATAACTGGAAACATTAATCGACTCCGTCCACCCACACAACTGAATTTGATTCTCCAGAAGTGCACGAATTTTGTCTACATAGTTATGTACAATTTCTACAGGATCAAAAACAAAATTTCCCGCCATAAGTGTATTAAAAGGGTCCCCAAACATTGCAGTGAAAACAACTATATTATTTAAAATTCTGTTGGACAGCTGAAAGTCTGGGAATGGCGTACCCCCCGCCCTCGCGTGTGGCTTAACCCCTCCCCCCCGCGGGTCCAAAATATCTGGCGAATGCTCCACTTCAGTTGTTCGAAGTGGAGTCGTTAGGGTATAGGAGGTTGGGGGGTTCCCTGTAAAATCATTTAAAATTTTTAAAGTATTAGGGCTCAAGTCTACCAGCACAACAGTGCTACTATCTACTTTAAAAAAATCAGCAAAAAAATCATCAATATTATAAGGTACTTCAATGCTATCGTCCCATGTTAAATTGTTGGGGGACTCCACGTGTGCCTCCTCTTCTTCTCCTTCTTCACTGGACGGTGAATATGGGACCAATGCTCGCCCAATCTATAAATGAAAAAAAATAGCTTATTTTCAAAGTGTTCAAATCATCCCCTACTGCTTTTAAAATTTGAATTATTATTTAAAGTCAAAGTCAGCGCTTAGTAGTAGTAGTAGTAGTAGTAGCAGTATGCACATAGTAGCATTTCGTTAATTCAACTGAAAGAAAATCCAATTTAATATAAGATATTTACAATCTAAAACGCCGTTTTACATGTAAGGCTGCAATTTGATTTTGTTCAAAAAAAATAGTTTATTTTCAAAGTGTTAAAATTTTTTTTTTTCGGCGCTCCCCCCAGCGCCCCCCCTACCCTGGCCCCACCGTGCGGCCTGGGCCACCCTTGGTACTTCTTGGAGCCACAACGCATCCCTGTGGCACTTCTCGGGCCCCGCCTCGCGCCCCACGATGCGGCTCTAGCCCTTGGCGCATCCCTGACCCGTGGCGCGTCCCCCAACCCTCCCCACACCCGTGGCGCACCCCTGTGGCGCTTCTCTGACCCGTGGCGCACTCCTGTGGCGCTTCCCTGACTCGTGGCGCACCCTTAGGGTGCTTCCCAGACCCGTGGCGCTTGTCGGAGCCCCAGCGTATCCCTGTGGCACTTCTCGGACCCGCAGTGCTTCCCCCAATGCTTCCCCGACCCACCGGCTCCGTGGGTCCCGGACATTTACATATTGTCTAAAAAAAGTTGAAATATTTCTAAGTCCGTTTTACAGGTTCGGTGAACACATGAGTTGTAAATTATGGAGGTTAGATGAACGAGTTTGAACTTCAAAATGTTGAGAATTGTTAATTCACTTTCCCCATACACTTCTTATGCATTAAACCGCTATGTTTTGACATAAAGCACCCTGCGCGAGGTTATAAATAATTTTGGCATCTCCTTTCCCTGTTTTACATTAGCGGTTTTTAGTCAATCACGGTTTCAATGGCCTTTGCGTAATTCTGTGTCTTCTGAAATAGCGGAGAACAAATTTTCTGTAAAATTAATATTTTAGGACATTGGAGTTCTTTTATTCTATGTAAGAGCGAAACATGGCACAATAGAAATATTCAGTTTAAATTAGAACGACAATATGTGACAGATGGGATAATCTCTCTCAAAATTATGTGAAAAAGAGCATTCACGGAGTTTCAAAGGTACCTAAAAATATATGTGATAGCAATAGAGAAAATAGTAAAGATTAGAAAAAATAGCATTTTGAGTTTCAAAGGCAGTGATTATTAAGAGAAATTACCTAAAAATATTCGCTTATGAAATATCGAAGCGATAGCAAAGATTAGAAAAAGAGCGGTTTCTCTGCATAAAAAATTACATTTAGATATGTAATAGGGGTTTATATCTCACAGAGATATGTTTATATTGGGATTGAAAAAGAAAAAACATTGGAAGAAATAGAAAGGTAGGAAAAAAATACTCACATTTGCATATCCCGGCTGCACTTAGGCGCCAGATGCCCCGGGTAGTGCAAGTTGGAGGGCAACCTCACACTCTTGTGTAATTATGGCAACACTATCAGTGGCTTGCATAGATGTGGTGGTGGCGGCGATGTCACTGGCTTGTACAGATGACCCAGCGGGGTTCACCATCCTGTGAGCAGTCGCCCATTCTATTTTTTGTTTTTGAACAGACTGTATTGCTGTCTGCATGGAGGACACAGGGGGTTGGTAAAGCGTGGCTCTGGATGGTTCAGCTCGTACGGATGGTATAGATGACGTGGGGGCTTGGTGTAGTGCACCCCTGGTTACCCCAGCATACCTTATGACGGAAGGCCGTGATACTCCTACAAGAGTTACTTCATTTAGCCTAGCCCTCTTGCATGGTGGGTGGCATTCTTCATAATTGGCCTTAAAAAGAAGAGAAAAAATTAGTATCAAAATAATTTGCCCCTTTTTTTACAGAAAGAAAGTTATCATCCATATAATTTTGTCTAGAAAAGGCATTTATCAATAAGAAAGCACAACGTAAAAAATTTCGTGAAATATACTAATTGCATCCTTTTTTTGAATCTGAGAATTACGACTCACTGAGCCGTTCAAAAAGCCGGCCTAGTTTATATATTTATCACACCCCCAGAAAAACAGCCCACGGACAATAACCCCCGTGGAAAATATCCCTGAGAAAAGACATGGAAAAATACCCCCTCCATCCACCTAAATTTATGTTAAACAGGCGAGTCAAGTTCCGCAGCATAAATCGCTGTGTCTATTTATTCAACTCACCCCTCTGACTTTTCTCTTAAAGAAACAGTTTTTGTTCTCATCTGACTTACTGTATTATACATAATCATTGGTCCCCTCCCCCTTTCGCAACGGTCTAAAAAAGCGTGTGATAGCCGAATTTGAAAATAAAGAGATTTCACCGGTTCTCCAAAAAGAGATTGTATATGCCTGCGCTTAATAAATTGCAATTGTCTGCATGAGACCGTTTAATTTGACAGGAGAAAAACATCCCATTTTGATCTGAGAGACCTTTTACAGGAAGTGCTTTAAAAGGGGTGACTGCTAATTTTAACCACGCACTGGAGTCTTGTGTCAAATCAGAACGGCATTTACATTAAAAATTGACAGAAGTCAGTAGACACTAAATCACAATAGAGAAAAGTCAAACTTTAACGAAAAGAAAATTATTTCTTTTTGCGAGAATTTTGGTTGTAAAACAAAGGGGGATGGGGTTAGGTTAAAAAGAATATATTTTATGTTTTCCATTGATTATAATGATGTTTGTATGGTTTGGGGGGGGGGATTTGGGGTAAAGGAATATATTTACGTTTTAGCTGAATATACTGGAGGATGTCCAATGAAAATTTGTTTGAAAATAAAAAATGTACTTACATGGTAAATTGAAGTTGCCAAGGCTTCAAGTTTATCAAATTTATCCATTGTTGTTTACACAGCGTCAAAATACTTTCTGATAATTGAATCACATTGCATGTCCGTTATATACGAAATCTCAAGGGTGAATTGTTATGTAACGGGGAAAATCATATGTAAGCAGCCCTCTGATTGGCTGAGAAGGAGGATGTATCCGACTCGCTGATTGGCTGAGAAGGAAACACGGGATCTAACTGTTTCCGGGAAAGTCATAACATTTGGCTCGAGAGCAACAACAACAAATACTATTTCTGGACACCATGACATTCGCCTCGAGCATGTACATGACCAAAACAACAACAAATACTATTTCAGGATCATAACATTCGCTGAGAGCGTGCACTTACAACAACAACAAATACTATTTCTGGACACCATGACATTCGCTGAGAGCGTGCACTTACAACAACAACAAATACTATTTCTGGACACCATGACATTCCCGATCGATTACGCAATCAAGTTCTCGGAAATTCACTTCCCCCTCGAGTGCTAGATCAATAACATTGTTCCCGTTAGAATTCAATGCGCATGTTCAACCTTCGTTCCGGAGTTATTACACATAGAAACATCAAATAAATCGACCTTGGAAAAATAGGTCATTGACCCCATTAACCACGTGTTCTCCCTAATGCCTCTATGCCCTTATATGGTGTGCTGTCAGTATTCTATGCCCATATTTGGTGTGCTGTCAGTATTCTATGCCCATATTTGGTGTGCTGTCACGAGTATAAGATAGCTCTCTACTTATGCTATTTTGACAACCTGGGCGCCGTTAAACTCTTTTGATTTAGTTCAATAGTTATAGTAGTAGTCGTAGTAACCGTTTAGATTCAGTTCTAAATTCCCTCATCATTTCCTGAAAGGTTCACTTAATACTTTTATCCTTTTTGGGGACACAGGATCAAACATGTCCCGATTTCTCAATAACAAAACTATATGCAAATAAAGAGCAGCTAACAAAATTTTGAGCCCTTGCCTCAAAGGCTCTAGAGGGGGGGGAGGGTCATGTCATCCCAGAAAGCTTATTATTGGACCTTTCAACTATTTTGAACAAAGTGACTGTATAAAAATTTTGAACGAATGTAATTTGGGGGAGGGCAGCTAAAAAGGGCGTGGTGGCCTTGCTGGTTTCCGGTCATAATTGCTCATTAACTTTCTAGAACTTTCAATTTTAAACCAAATGAGTCCCTTCCAAAGTTTCATTGGAGCTTTTTTATTCTTCATTTAGACAGCGCTGTTGCGCTGACTATGATGCGCACTTTTGATTACTTTGAAAAAGAGACACCAAAAGTTAGAACTTTTAAGCTCAAATCAAATGAGTCCCTTTCAAAGTTTCTCGACAGCTCCTTCCATGCGAAGCGGCTTGGGAAAGAAACAATAATACATTGCAATCTTTCCGTTCTTTACTTAGACAGTGTTGTTGCGCTGACTGTGTTGCACACTTTTGTTTACTTTGAATGCTCTTGATTAATTTGACATATAGACACCAAAGATCTTTAAGAGTCCAATTATGGCTTTTTTAAGCATTGAGCTTGCTGATATAAAATTCAGCTTATCGATAAATAAAACTTTGTGGGTTAGATTTCATTCCTGCTTGCTTTGAGCTGATGCTTTTTTACAGCTACCGCTTACACAACGAATCTCAGCCTACAATGGTTTGTATTAAACAACTAGGCGAAAATTTTGAAAACTGAAATAAAATAAATAGCCTCAACCTTACCATGCAAACTCCCCCAGACAGATCCAAATTTTCAGGAAAAACGGCGACGTCTAATAAGCAAAAGGCTCCTCGCCAAAAGAAAACTGTTGAATAGCCAACAACAATTATTCCAAAAAAAGCATCGCAAATGCAAGCACTAAGATTTGAATTTGCCTAGAAAAAACTTGCGTATTTATTATCTTTCCTTTCGAGAGCAATATATAAGACGTGGGCCTACTTAGGAATTTTGAAAGGGAGTAGCCAACCACGGTAAAAAACTAAAAGGATTGAAAACCACTCACTTTGAGGATCATTAGTTCCTCAAATAAACAATAGCTTCCAGGTGATATCTAGTTTTTTGATTTGATTTATACTCATAATTTATTGGAATTTGAACTTTGGAGTAAACTGAAGTTCATAGGAAGCACGTGACTCTGACACTCAAATGACGCTCAAAACTTTACAGCCTCAAAAAGAAAAATCTTGTCTATGTGCTGATGCTCGGTGAATCCCCGAATTGCATTATGCTCTTGACGGTAGTTATTATTATTTAAGCATGTTTTCCGTTTAATGAGACAAAGCAGTTGAGGCGCAGAAGTTGATATAAACTCAGGAGTGGGGGAGATAAATAGAGAGAGAGAGAGAGAAAAAGAGGGAGAGAGAGGGAGAGAGAGAAGGGGAGAGAGAGAAAGAAAAAGAGAACGAAAGAGAGAGGAGGAGGCGAAAATTCAACACATTTTACTGTTGTTATAGAGAGCACCAAAATTAGCAACAGTGTCATAGGTAAAATAAACAACAAGAAAAAACTAAAAATTTCCAATGTGACATCGAAAAATCAGAATACATTTATATTTATTATTCATTTTATTACAATCTCATGGGTTGTACAAAAAGTAAACTATATAGAACTTGGAGAATACGGAATCTTAACTTACAGATGTGCTCTGGCATTTAGTATTAAATATTGTTCTTAAACCAATCATGTATGCCTTTTGTAGGCTATTGATAAGCAATTTTACCTACTAAGCGATATTACAAGCTATACGAACTAAGAAAATCATTAAATATTTGCATTTGGCTGTAGAAAATCTGTTTGCTTCTCTGTCAAATTGTAGATCGCACGAAAAGCAAAGAATGTGGAGCATTCACTTAATTTACTTATATTTTATAGTATAGTGAACTAAGGCTAGAGACGCATTACAACTTACAGGCTAATGTTCTATGACCTTAATTTCATGTTCTATGGCCTCATATTTTTGAATTATCAACTTAGCGTCATTTAGGTGTTACGTCAATTAAGGCCTTCAATTTCGTTAAGTTAGTAGAACGTAGCCTTACTTTTAACACCATTTTGTGCTGCACCTTTACAAATGAACACCCAACCTGCCAAAAGCTCTTTACCCATTTTAATCGCTAGGTTTTGTGCATCTGCTTAACCGTCACCCTAGGGCATCTATAAGTTGTTTTGTACAACCCCTTAGGTGGATCGTAAAATAACAATGTGGACCATGGGCGCTGGAAGGGGGGGCATGCCACCCCTCTGAAAATTTGGGACTATAAAGTCCCAAATTATAGGGAAACCAAAGGAAAGAGAGCAGAATAGGGAAAAACCATAAAAAAATGTTTGTTGCCCCATTGTTGGCTGCCTGCCACTAGATTGTGACCCTTAGTATGGAACATATAAATTCTAAATTGTGTTGAGTGACCCCTTTCCAGTTTTCCACAAATATTTTTTCTATACGATTTGGTTGGAGTAACAAAAAAAATCAAATTCTTCATAGTAATGAATGGTAAGTAAACAAAGATCCTTGTCAATAACGAAAGTGTAAGAGCCTAACTATTGATAACATTCAATAAAAAAATCAGCTTTTTACGGTGATCTTAAGTAATTATTTGTTTATTAGTAATTAGTGCCGTTGTTAGTGCAAAAGAAAGTTCGTATAATTATAGAAAACAAAAGGAAAACAACTTAATAAAGAGCAATTTCAGGAAAAATGTGCTGTCAACTTTCGCTTGCATTGCAAGAGTACCCATGAGCTGATATATGATGCCACTATAATCAGAAATGTTTCCCATGAACGGAATACTGGGAATTTTCGTATTTTCCCTCTGAACGGATACGTTTTTTTATGTTTTATTATCAATTTTTTTTCCCCAGGAGTGATTGTATTTATTTAGTTGTCACTTTGAAAACAATTTAATTTTTTACAGTTATGAAGTATAAAGGTGTCAAATATGTTTTTTTTTTGTATTCAAAATTAAATTAAAATATTGAATTAAAAATTTTTTATTTGATTTTCTTAATCTTAGTTTTAATCTTTTATTTTGAACAAACTGCTTTGATAATGCGTTACTTTTTATAAACAATTGAGTCTAAAGGGATTAAATATTTTGGTGTTTGATAACCAAATTCAAAACTGTCGATATTGTTAAGAAACATCCTTCCAACGCTTCAGCATTGGTCAACAGAACTGAATGCTGGGAGTTTATATCTTAGTTTTTGTGAGTAGACTATTGTTTTGTGTATTTTTTGCAATTAATCACTTTTTTTATTTGTATATACTTTTACTTTAATTGACATACTTTTTCCATTACCTTTAGAAAAATGTTTGTCTCTAAGCATCATTAAGTAAAAAAAACAAAGTTTTTTCAACTGAAAGTAAGGAGCAGCATTGAAACTTAAAACAAACAGAAATTACTACGTATATAAGGGGGTTGCCCCCCTCCTCAACACCTAGCTCTTCCCGCTACAGTTTTCCGGCATTTTAAAAAAGTTACTTATCGTTCTAATTAAACGACACTTGTGTTTCAGGAGTTGTTTTTAAAGAACCGTGACAAAATTTAAACTTTAGCGTAAAGAGCAAGGTAATGAGGAGAGGGCAACCCCCCTCATATAAGTAATAATTTCTGTTCGTAATAAGTTTTAATGTTGCTTCTTACTTTCAGTTTAAAACTTGTTTTTTTTTAACTTCTGATCGTTTTTTAAATAACGTCAGGATACCTGGCTCCACCTCCACGGAAAAATCCCCCTTCCTACAGAAATATCCTCTGGCAACTCAATCCTGGCGAAAATTTACCTAGGACAATTATCCTTAACATCTCCACACCTAAAATTGAATCGGTAAAGAGAAAGCAAGACATAAAGAAATTTCGTATAGGAATAGTGTAAAATTTCCCCTGAAAATTTCACCCCTGGAAACTTCCCTCTCCATGGAAAATTCTTCCCGTGCAAATCCTCCCAGCAAAAATTCGTCTTCCCCTCCCCGCCAGAAAAATATATGCATACTTCCCATTAACAAATAAAACAATGGGTAAATCTTATAACTTAAAAACCTTTCCAAATGGGCTGTAGGGGGCGATTTTATCTCTAAAGACATAGTTATTGAGCCTTTCAACTATGCCGAAGAAAAAGTTATCTCCAAATTTTGATCGGCCAATTTTGGGAAAAAAGTGGCACGGGAGGGAGTCTAGTTGCCCTAAAATTTTTGGGGTCACATAAAAGGGGTACTAGAACTTTTTATTCCCGTTAGAATGAGCCCTCTCCCAGCGTTCTAGGCCCACTGGGTCGATACGATCACCCCTAAAAAAAAAAAACACAAATAAACACGCATCCGTGATCTTTCTTCTGGCAAAAATTCCACATTTTTGCAAATATGAGCATGGAACCTCTACAGGGTTCTTTGATACACTGAATCTGATGGTGTGATTTTCTTTAAAATTATATGACTTGGAGGGGGTCTTTCCCCCTTTTTTCGAAAATCAGACACATTTTCTCAAGCTCGTGGCTTTTGATGGATACAACTAAAATTAATGAAACTAATATATTTGGAAGCAGCATAATAAGCCAATTCTTTTGATATATCTATTGGTATCAAAATTCCGTTTCTAAAGAGTTTTGGTTACTATTGAGCCGCGTAGCTCCTTACTTTACAGTTCGTTATCACGAAATGTTTGATTACCGATCAAAATCCAAACAGAGATAATTAAAATATTGATCGTTTTTCTGCGGTACCATAAGTATTGTATTCATAAAACTTTACAGTTTCATGAAATGTAGTTAAACAAATATAAAAGGCTTTTCAACTAAAGTAAAGAGCAATTTAAAACTTAAAACAAATATAAATTACCCTGTATATAAGGGGGACTGCCCCCTTTTGAACACCTTGCCCATTGAACAAAAGTATTTTAGTGCTTTGCAATATCTTATCTTTCCAATGGCAAATTTTCTTTAAAAATTCGGAGAAAAAGCCAAACTTCACATTAAAGAGTGTAAAGAGTAAGGAGCTAAGAGGAAGACAACCCCCTTAATACATAGAATAATCTGTTCAAATAGGTTTCAAATCTGTTCCATGCTTTCAGTTGAGCATCTCTTTTTTTATTTAATTTTTATTATTATCCAAATCATACCCAGGCCTAACCAAGACGTAATTTGTGGCATCGGTCCCTTAAGTCCCTGGTTAATTGCTTTTCAAATGTGTAGATCAATAATTGTACGTTGATTAGTACCGTCCTACGTTTAAATTTGCAATTTCATTTAATTGCAAATTTCATTTGCAAATTTAATATTCATATTAAATTTGAATATACTTAAAAATTGGCGATGAATACTAATTATGGTGAAAAGTCCTTGTTAATATTACTACTAAAGAATTGCGGTTGGATGAAAAGGAGTATTATTGTTTGTATGGATGAGAATTATGTGATACTTTTGATCTTCTACATAGCTGAAGCCATCACAACCTCTACAATAGAATTTTCTTATCGATAAATAAATTACATACATTTTTTAAAATACATTGAAGTACTTCATATAAATAGAAAAAGAAAATAACACAATTTGAAATGGCTGAAAACTAAGCTGCTAGCAGTATTTGCCCCCACCCTCAAAGAAATTTCCTGGCGGGACTGATGATGACCTATCTTGCCTATTCCACCTCTGTGCAGGTAGATATGGGAATGCAATATTTTAGCTGCACAGAGAAACAATTTAATTAATTCTTACTCCCCTACCTCTTTTAAATTTTATCTGAAGCCTCATGCACAGTAAGCAGCTTGCCCATTAAAATTACTTTTTTAGGAATCTAGACTTCCCCCACATAAACAATGACTCACCCCCGTTCATTATAGCTGATACGCAATTACAAATCACCAAACATAGCCTAATTTCATTACAAATAAAGCGAATCAACTTGGTTGAATCCAGTACTACCACCATGTGGCATTATTTCTTTTGCAACTGGGAAGCCTAAAATAAAGTTAATGATACTTTTAAATTAATTAGCATCTCAGAATTTGAAATTGATTGCAAATTCATCCTCTTCAGGGCAAAGTTGTAGTTTGGTGCCCTAAAATAGCAAGAAAACAAGGCATTCCCCTGGCCCAGTCTGTATGGTCATTTAAAGAAGAGCGTTAAATTTGCGTTTCAATGAGCTCCCTTCCAATTATCTTGGATCTTCAGTTTGATACAGTCACCCCTGGGGAAAAAAAAACAACAAATAAACATGCATCGACGATGTTTCTTCTGAAAAAAAAAAGAAATTCCACATTTTGAAGAAGGAGCTTGAAACCTTTATCGTAGAGTTCTCTGATATTATGTATCTAATAAGGGGATTTTCAATAAGATGCTTGCTTTTTTGGGGGCGTTTCCCCTTCTTTTTAAAAATCAGGCAAATTTTGGTTTTGGGTGGATAGCAATAAACTAAAAGAATTTAGAATCAGCATTAAAAGCCAATACTGCCGGTGTAGCCATTGTCATGAGAATTCTATTTTTAGTTTTGGTGAGTATTGGTCCAAGTCACTTTTTACTACAAGTTTTTTTTTTATCGCAGACTATTTGATAAGATAAAATTTTTATGAATCTGTTCATTTTCTTTAGTTGAATAGGACAATAAAAAGAAAGAGAGTCAATTTGACAGCTGGATAGTAAATTTAAATTTTGTTTTTCTTTCACTATTCTATTTTTAATGTCTGAATATATAAGGTATTAAGCTCGAGGGGGAGAATTGTCCTGTTAGGACAATATGCCCTAAAATTTGGGCATGGATCTATTATAATCCATGGAAGCAATAATTTTTTTTTGTAATTTAGGTTTGAATTTGATTTTCTTTTAAAATTAAATGCATAATAATTAAATATATTATTGACTAAATAAATATATCCCTTTGCCAGGAATCCTTGTCGTTTAGAATCTACTGTATTTTGTTTCATTTTGTATGCAATACAATTGCTCTTTTTATTTGAGAGTTTTTTTTTCCATAAAAGTATTCAAAAATAAAATTATTCCTACGAAAAAACAAATCCTGAAATATATTCCCTGTCATCTAACCACCACTGGTATTTTGGCGTCCCCCCCCCCCACCTGAAAAATTTTCTGTCGTCACCCTTGATGTGGACCTCTTTAGTTATCCAAGTGCACTTCTTCGGGTGATTAGAGCAACGGGTACTTGCGTGTTATAGTAACCACACTGAAGTTCCTGATCTGAGGAAAACATGTTTCTCTGTCTGTATTCGGAGATAATTAGCTAGTCTCAGTAAGATAAACGACTATGCAGGTATATTTTAGTTAAATATTTAATGTATAAAGTTGGTTAGGTTGGGTATTTAATATAATGCGTTCTGGGCCGCCTGCGTTCTATAATTCTCTGTTGTATTTTGTATATTTTTTTTACTAAAGTATTATATTTACATCATATTTTGGTATATTTTATTAGGATTAACCTAACTTTACTTTATTGGTTTGGTCGCTATAACACGTCAGTACCCAGCAACGATAATCTACCATTTTTTTAATATCATAATACGCTGCACCAGGCAAGGAATAACGCCCGGTACACCACAAGTCCTTTACCCAGTTTAATCACTAGTGCTCTACATATCTGTTGAAACTTCATCTGAATGAATCAATCGAGGATGCTTTTCAGATTAATGCCTCTGGGTGATGGTCCCAGATGAATGTGCAGGCTAGAACGATGCCGTTTTTCATGGGCATATTCCTAGCATTTCCTTCGTCAGGTAAAAAGAGAAACCTGTGTGTTTTTTTGGTTGTTCGACAAGTTGTGACGCCTAGAGTAAAACTTAAAATGCTGCGGAGCATGCATGAATTTAGGTCAATCCCATGATATTTTGATTTTTTCTTTTTGTTTTGGCAACACAAATCGATGCTTTATGGACATACCTTAATGTCAAACATAGTTGGGAAAGTAAATGAATCTTCTCTCCCATCACTTGCGACAGAAAGCGGTGATGAAACGGCATTTCGAAGACATCTCAAAGGAATTAGAACGAGCAATCCAATAGAAATTGAAGATAATGCTGAGATGTAGTTGAATCCCATGTAAAAGTCTAGCAATATCCACAGTCCACGCCAATGTAAAACTGATGCTGTAAGTAGGCAGCTTTTATTCTATGCGACCGGAACTTTATTTTATTTACCATAATTTCAGCCGTGGTATTTGAAAGATACTATAACATTTGAGGCCGTTTGATACTTCCAAAGATCACCTTGTGTCATTCATTTCAATCTTTTTAAACTTGAGCGGCCAAACGATTCAGAATTAATTGGGCGGTCTTACCATAACTTGTATATATTTTTTACAAGAGATATAAATGAACGGCAGAAAACTAAAAGCTGACACCGACTTTCCTGTCATTTTTTTTTTTTTTAACGGAGCAGCATTTTATTTCTAAAGTTCAGGAAAGGGTAGTCCCTTAGACTACGCTAGTAAATCTGCTTGGAAAACACTACAAATGATATCAAAAAAAGTTTCTTTGAATAATTGCTGACAGCTTTGGAAGTTTCCTGTTGTCAGGGTGATTGGGCACAATCTGGCCCCACATTTAAAAGGGTCCAGTGTTAGAATTAAACAGAAATGAAAAAACTGTTTGAAACTTAAAGTAAATTGCTTTTCACGATAATGGAAAAATTATAAATTATTCAAACAATTAAAGTTATATCTATTTTAACTTAGCATTGCTGGATGAGATTTAATCATTCACTTATTACGTTATATATGGTTACAACCTACGATTATTATGTCATTCATCAAGCTTGTACATGAAAATGCACTTTGTGTAAGAAGTGATACTATTTTAAAAACTATTTGTTTTTTAATTACAAAAGGGACTAGATGTAGCAATTTCCTTTAAAATGAGTCAATAAACAACTCTCTATGATTTTCTAGTGCCCAGCTAGCAAAGGAGAAAAACGGAAAAAAATGTCGTCGATGACGAATATGGTAGTTCAAGCCACTTTTCTTATTTTTCATTCCAACATATTTTCTTTGCTGTTCAAGCCAAGAGACTGTAAGTTTCCTATATAGAAGTTTCGGACAAGGCGGTTCTAATAGTGTATTTTGTGCTTCAATCTGACATTATCTTTAGGAGTTATGGGATATTGTATTGTTTTGTATGGGACGTGATTGATCTTTTTCTTCATCTTTTGTTCAGATCTCTAATTTTTCGCTTTTCTATAATCTTTATGATTATTGTAACGCTCCTTAGTCATGCAGTGGATGCAGTGGATAGGTTGTTGGAATTCTACTCCGAAGATCTCAGGTTCAATTTCTCCCACAGGCAATTTTTACACATTTGTCAATTTAAAATCTAAACAAAACTACTATTAATAACTACTGCATGGGATTCCTTTGACTGACACTATTTATGATGAACTTTATCGATTCTTTGTGTAAAACTTTGGCCGCAAATTTACCGTTAAAACCTTGCCTAGATATAAACCGGATTACAAACAAGAAAAAGCCTTTAGCTTTTTCTTCTTTAGAATAGTTAAGAGACGAACCTCGAAGAATCAGGCTACAAATTATGTCCAATATATACAATAGTTTGTTCTTCTAATGATCAACCCTGATTATATAACTGTACAAACCGCTACTACAGTTAAGATGCCTGTACAAGTGAGTATAGGCAAGATTTCATTCTTTATTATAACAATGTCTGAAGTTGCTCTATATATTAATAAACATTTCAGTTAGTATAGACTAGCGTTCATTCTTTCCTATATTAAACCCTGATTACAAACATGAAAAAGCTTACAGCTTTTTATTCTTTGGAATAGTAAGAGACGAACCTCAAGGAATCAGGCAACTAACTAAGTAAAATATATGCAATGGGTTGTTCTTTTAATGGTCGTCTTTTAATATAATCGTCTCTTACTAGATTGCTAGCTACCGCCGCAACCCGGGTAATGCTACTACGGTGTTATAGAAAAAAGGCAGTTTTTCTTAAAAAACTGATTTTTGTAATTATGTATTCCCTAAATTATCTTGTCAAAAGATAAGCCTATATAAACATTGAATTCACTTATTACGTCATATACGGTTATAACCTACAATTACAACGTCACTCATCAAGCTTGTACATGAAAATGCATTTTTCTTGACAAATTGATTCTATTTTAAAAACTATTTTATTTTTGATTACAAAAGGCACTAGAGGTATCATTTTCATTAAAAATGAGCCGTTAAACAGCTCTCAACGATGTTCCAGTGTCAAGCTATCTGAGGAGAAAAAGAAAAAAAAGATGCCTAATATGCAAAATATCGTGGTTCCAGCCGCTTTTCTCGATCTTCAAGGCAATATATTTTCCTTGTTGTTCAAGCCAAGAGACGCTAAGTTTTTTATATAGGGGGTTTTGGACAAGGCTGTTATAATAGTGTACTTTTTGTTTTGATCTAACTGTACTTTTAGGAGTCATGGGCTATTGTAGATTTTACTATGGGGCGTAATCGTCTCTTACTAGGCTGCTAGCTACCGCTGAAACCCGGAAAGGCTTGAGAGCTAGATAGTCCCTGTAAGAGGGAAAGCTGGCATAAATTTTTCAGAATTACATAAAATTTATTATATTCCCTTCTTCATGATATTCTATCATCCTAGGGTAGAACTAAGGCAGATAGTCACACAATAAGGGCAATTTAAATAGTCTATCAGTTCTGTAAGCCACTTGAAGGCAATTAAATGATTCACATATTTATGATCAACCATGTCCAGAGGATTTGTAAGCGAGTGGGTGAATGAGGTTTCTAATTAACAACGTTTTTAATTAAAAACAGACAAAGATTAAAAAGTTGGTATCGGGTGTATCGACTTCAGTGGTATTGGCACCGCGCGCATCGGTATTAGGCGTAAGGGCATCGGTTTTTTTTTTCAATTATAGTTTCGGATCTTCTATATGAATTTTTTATTAAAAACTGGCAAAGATTAATTTAAAAAACAAAGTAGGGAAGTAAACAGAGAAGTTGAAACTTAAAACGAAAAAAAAATTATTATATCACATCCTATCTAATATACATCGATAAAACCGCCAACTGGTGATATTTCCCTATGTTTGTAGGATTATAGAAAACTAAAGCTTTACTGAAAACACAAAACAATATAGGAGTTTTGGTACAGTAAAAGAAAGCGTTTTAAGGACACTTTTAACAGTATAAAAAGAAAGCATTTTAGGACTGTTGCTTTTTTTCCATTAATTTAGCAACACTTCTGCACAATGAGCTCGGTCCAATGATTGGCCGTCTTTTTGGATCTGAAAGGGATACTTCATTATTATTTTGTAGACAAGTTGGAAGTGAAACAATCATGATAGTATTAGGACCACAGACTCGCTTTAAAATTTGTATCATAATTTAAAATTCTCCGTTGTGTGAAATAACTCCATTTCCTGAGTTTGTATTATGGTTTATTTGTTCTTCATTTCAAGTATTACTAGGTGAGACCAAGATGTTACCTGATAAATCAATCCATTATCTTTGCATGCTGTTTAATGACTACACTTCTAAAAATAATATTTATTTTTATATATAAATTTTATGGTAATTTTAATCGTATACTCTAAATTAATAATATTACAGCTCGTGTATGACTTCGAAAAGTGTTATAGTTCAGTTTGTTGTTGTGAGGCCATGTACTGACTTTTGACTCCTAAATCAATATTCTTGTTTTTTGTGCTTGGCTTTTGTTTTTCGGTAAAGTGCTAGTTTTGTGTAATCCTACAAACATGGGCAAATATCAGCATTTGCTTTATTTGCACTAGTTTTGCAAACAAGTGCAAATATGCACTTTTTTCGCACTCCCGTAAATATCATTATTAACTGGTTCTTGTGCTGTTATCGAGGTTTATTTCCTGAACTGGATTAAGGGCGAGTAGTAAAATTTACGAAAGCTTACCATCTACGTAACTCTTTCACCTGTCCAGAAAAACTGACTCTTTTTATTAAAACAGTGTAATTACTATGCTTTTTCAAACTGTAAGGTGAGATCAGTTTTCTAACATGGTTTACAAGATTCGTAGCAAATTTCGTCAGGTAGGCCTATAGCATGTGAAAATGCTGAATTTGGTTATTTTCTGATTTAACCTATTTGTTCCACTTTCTGGGGTACAAATAGAAACGCTGCGCTTGACGAAAGGATTGCATCGATACCATTTGCAGCAGAACTACTGAAAAAACCGTATTGGCTGATGACAATTGAGACTACGAAAAAAACAGGAGGGATATTCCGGAAGAGCTGCTTTAGACCAAAGGGAGAATTACAGGAACCCTTATGTTCTGTTTCGACCAGGAGCTGACTGTAGTGTCATATCTTCCTGAGCCATCAAAAATGGTTTCGCTTCTGGCAACTTGCCATGAGGGTACCAGTCACGCATCCAACCCAGAAGCCTGAGATCACTCAATACTATAATAACATCAAAGTCAGTGTTGAAACATTTGATCAACTGTGTGGTTCAATGTCAACCGCTTGGAAGACCAACAAGTGACCCATTTGTGAATGTTTTATGGACTTATCAACACCAAGTGTATCAACAGTGATGTCATCTACTCCTTCATTATATCCAAATCCGGTGGGAAACCACATTGACGAAAGGCTTTCGTGAATGTTCTGCTCAAAGAGTTGGCCCAGCCGTATATGGCCACTCTGTTAGAAACCTCAACTGTGCAACACTTGATCAGAGTCGATATCAGTCATACAACGAAGATGACGCGTGAAATACATTAAAAACGTCTGTTGAAGAGAAAAAAACGCCCTGTAGTCTTTGCCGAGCATGCATTCATCGAATAACTACCAATTTTTGCAACGACTGCAAAAAGCTGTTCTGCAGTGAACACCATGTGAAGTATTGCATACCATTTGACTCCAAGAAATGTCACAAATCTTTTCTGCTGTTTTATTGAAAGATCTGTTTTTGATAATTTGCCCTAACTATTAAAAGATACTTAAACGATGAGTTTTAGAAGTCAATGTTTCTTCAAATAGTAATTCAGAATAGTAATAGTAATTTCTTCAAAACTTCAGAGCGCTTACCATCTACGTAACATTTTGGTAAGCTTACCTTTCTAGGGGTAAATAAACTACTGTTCTTTGTGTAAAACACAAAGAACTGTATGACAGATAATCGATGTATGTCAATAATAGGATGCTCAAACCTTTTGACAATGTAACTCTTCCATTAGTTTTAACGTTTTCTGTTTTATTTTTTATTAAGAGACCAACCATGGAAGATTCTTCAAGTGATAGCAGTGAGTACTGGACTGACTCAGAGAAGGTTTTAAAAAGCTTTAAATACTCAGCCAGTTCAAATCCAAAGAGCAAAAAGTACTATAAGAAGTACTGAAAGTAGTGAGAGAGCAGTACAAAATTGAGCAGTTGGATTAGACAAACTAGAAATACTGCTGGTATGTTGGTTTCAGATATGGCACACAATATTTGCTACAAAAAAGACTTAAGATGCTCTCAGGGTAAGGCAGCCTGGCGGAAACATGCCACAACGTCAGTGCACCTTGCTAGTGAGAAAACCTGGATCTCAGCACAAACTATGTTATGTGTAAGATCTCACTTCCAGGACACTTAAATTGAAGATTGTTTGTCATAAATTGAAGGTAAAATTGCATGCTTCTCAGTGGAGCAAGATTCACCTTACAGCCTATGCGATGACCACAAAAAAATGACAAAGTCATTACCAGGGCCAGACCTACTAAGAAGGCTTGCTCTGGGCAACCAGAAAGTGACAAACGTTGTGCGTCAGGCACTTGGGCCACGCTCCCGGGAAGACCTAGTGGGCATATTGAAACATATGAAGCTAAGAGAGAAAAGGAAATAATAAATGATAAATAAAATAAAAAGGGGTGAGAAAAAGAGGATTTTAGTAGTAATCAACATTATACTTCTGCCACTTTATGTTCCTTCCGGTTTTTCTGGTAGGTAATTCTATTCTACAGGGGCATTACACCCTTTCAAAGAGATTTACGCAATTTCTAGTTCAAGGTATATACATGTTTTTTTTTACCATCTATTGTATTCTACGACGCCCCCGTACCAAACAGGTTTTTTTCTGATAGATATTCTATTCTACTGGTCAGTACATCTTTCTTTGCCAAGAGATTTACGCAATATAAGGACAAGTTTTTCGGACGTAGCGTTCTAGTTCATGATATACAAGTTTTTTTTTTTAGGTTAAATACGTGATCATTCATATGCAAGTTGATTAGTAGGTTTTTTTTTTAACTTGGCTAATATGTTTTTAAACCTATTGCTACGAACGCTACATGCATTCCATTTTTGGAACTAGGAGTGAGATTGTGTGATGCTATAAGACTGGTTTCGTTTCATGGGTTCATTATTAGAAGGACTAATGTTTTTTGAAAAGGGTAATTACTTCTTTAGTTTACGAGATTTGCGAATTTTTTGCGAAAAGATATTTGCGTAAAGGTATTGCGATGGTTAAGAATGCCTCACGGGTAATTAAAGAATGGGATGCTTGCATCAGCAATACAAAGAATAAGCTCAGATACTTAATAGATTTGACGCTTACAAGAGACATTGCTAGAAAGTATTCAATAGCTTAATTGAAAAGTAACGATAGAATGACATTGTGACTTGACCTAGCTTTACCTCGCCGATGTGGTCTGTATAATACATAAGTAACGTTTGAAAAGTATTGTGAATTTAAAAAGAAATGGCTGAAAAGTGTTTTGTGGGGGATGGGTTGCATGGAGGGTTGAGTTGCACGAGGGTTCAGTTAAAGGGGATACAGTTGCACGGGGGTTTCGGTTATCCAGGGGTTCAGTTACAAGGGGGGTACAGTTGCACGGGGGTGGAGTTAAATGGGGAGGGAGTTCCACGAGAGGGGTGCTTTGTCAAGGTAGATCCATGAGGTCCCTTACAGCACCCCCACAGGGATCCGATCCCCCCACCCCAACCCCGCTCGAACTCCCTAGTCATCAATCGGTAGCAAAGACCCTAACAGAGTCAGCGGTTAACTTATAACGTTTAAATTATCATTATTTTCAAAGTTCCGTTTGAAGGTCTCTGTTGTTTTAAGCCAGTGTAATTTTTTCTTTACATGGTGTTCGTTCAAAAAAGCGAGAATTTCTGTTAAATAAATAATTCTTATATTTTTTCCGTTCAATTGAAGGCGAGTATTTCTGTTAAATAAATAATTGTTATACCTTTTAAAACGACTTTACGGGGTTTGAGGGGGCTCTGTTGTTTTAAGCCGTTTTATTTTTTATTTACTTGGTGTTCTTTAAAAAAGCGAGTATTTTCGTTGTTATTTTTTTTGGTAATTTTAATTATTTTATTAGTTACCGATAGTTCAACGACTCCTCCCCTCAATGACTTCCAGGGGGTTTTATGACTCCTCCTCACAATGAATTCAGATGGTTTTAAGACTCATCCCCCTAGCCATAACTCCATTCAACCTTGAGCGAAGATATAAAAGTTTGATGAAGTATTTTTCTGCTTAACAACTACATTAATAACTTCCAAGATGATAGGACTTATTTTTTAATTTAATTGGGCATGAAAAGTCAAATTATAAAATAATTAAAAATTTATTTCGGAGGGGGTAGCTAAATTCATATACGGTATAATTTACATTAGTCTTATTTTTTAACGATGCTCCTTATTTCTAGTTGAAAATTCTTATTTTTTAATTTAATTGGGAATGAAAAGTCAAAGTCTAACATAAAGAACAAGGTATTTCGGAGGGGGTAGCTAACTTCATATACGGGATAATTTCCATTCGTCTTAGTTTTTAACAATGCTCCTTATTTCTAGTTGAAAATGCTTATTTTTTAATTTAATTGTGAATGAAAAGTCAAAGTCTAACATAAAGAACAATGTATTTCGGAGTGGGTAGCTAACTTCATCTACGGGATAATTTCCATTCGTCTTAGTTTTTAACGATGCTCCTTATTTCTAGTTGAAAATACTTATTTTTTTAATTTAATTGGGAATGAAAAGTCAAAATGCCAGAATGGATGAAATCCACTAGCTCAGTATTGGGGTGTTTGTCCACCAGCCTGAATGGTGGAAATCCACTAATTCAGTATTGAGGTCCTAATCCACCAGACTAAATCGTCGAAATTCACTAGCTCAGACTTGGAGTCTTAGTCCACCAGCCTGAATGGTGGAAATTCACTAGCTCAGAATTGGGGTCTTAGTCCACCAGCCTGAATGGTTGAAATTCACTAGCTCAGAATTGGGGTCTTAGTCAGTGTTCAGATGGGAGCGTTGGGGTCCGACTATCTGGGCTTTATTTGTCAAGACCTGAACGCTAAGCGATGGACATGAGCTCGATTGGGACCCCATTGTGAAAACGGAAAACAAAAAAACAAAAAATATATTGTTGATATGTGTGTAGAGCATGGCATGGTTACCGCTAGGGGCAACAGTCTAACCGTTGACGGTTTTAGTTATCCGTGAATAAGTTCTAAGGCGAGAGTGGAAATTGGGACAAAGTTTTGGAGGTGCCCAACTCACCTGCTCAGAGTCTCAGGCAAGTGACCCTAAATTTGAAAAAGTGTAAATTGGCTCAGATTTTCTAAACTGAGCTGAGACAGTGAATAGATACTATTGGGAAAGTTATTGGAGACGCTGGGCATCCTTGAACACGTGCTAAATTGAGAGAGGAATTTGGGACAATATTTGGGGGCACCCACCCGCCCAGAGTCTCCGGCAGGTGACACAAAAATTTAAAAAACACACATAGACTACAGACACAAAGAGATTAATCACAAACAGAGACGACAAACACACAGAAACGACACATAGAGACGACACATACACAGAGACGACACACACACACAGAGTCAACACACACAGAGAGATGAGACACACACACACAAATGACAAACACACAGAGAGACTACACACACAAGGAGACGTCACACACACAGAGAGCCGAAACACACTTAGAGACAACACACACACATAGAAACAACGCACACACACACAGACAACAACTACACAGAGACGACAAACACGCACACAAAGACGACACACTCAAAGCGACGACTTACACATAGAGACGACACACACACAGAGACGACAAACACACAGAGACGACACGCATAGAGAGACGACACAAACACAGAGACGACACACTCAAAGTGAGGACTTATACATAGAGACGACACACACACAGAGACGACAAACACACAGAGACGACAGACAAAAAGAGACGAATCACACACAGAGAGGACAAACACACAGAAACGACACATAGAGACGACACATGCACAGAGACGATACACACACACAGAGTCAACACACACAGAGAGACGAGACACGCACACAGAAATGACAAAACACACATAGAGACGACACACACCAAGAGACGTCACACACACACACATACGATACACACAAAGAAACGACACACACAGAGAGACAACACACACACACACAGATAAAACATCCACACAGAGACGACACACACACACAGAGACGACACACTCACAGAGACGACAAACACATAGAGACGACAAACACTCATAGAAGACACACACAGTGACAACACACATAGAGAGATAAGAAACACAAACAGAGACGACACACTCATAGTGACGACTTACACATAGAGACGACACACACACAAACACAAACACACAGAGACGACAAACACACAGAGACGACACACATAGAGAGACGACACACACACAGAGACGACACACTCAAAGTGACGACTTACACATAGAGACGACACACACACAGAGACGACACACACCCACAGACGACAGACACAAAGAGACGAATCACACACAGAGAGTACAAAGACACAGAAAAGACACAGATAGAAGACACATGCACAGAGAGAATACACACACACATAGTACACACACACAGAGAGACGAGACACACACACAGAAATAACACATCACACATAGAGACGATACACACAATGAGACGTCACACACACACAGATACGAAACACACATAGAGACGACACACACATAGAGACAACACACACAAACACAGAGACAACATCCACACAGAGACGACACACACACACAGAGACGACACACTCAAAGTGACTACTTACACATATAGACGACACACACACATATACTAAAAACACACAGACACCACACAGATAGAGAGAAGACACACACACAGAGACGAAAAACACAAAGTGACTACTTACACATAGAGACGACACACACACAGAGACGACAAACACACAGAGACGACACACAGAGAGAGACTACACCCAAACAGAGATGAAAAACACACAGAGAAAACACAAACACAGATACTAAACACACAACGAGACGACACACTCACACAGAGGTCAAACACACAGACACTACACACACACACAGAGACGACACACACATAGAGACAACACATACAGAGAGATGACAGACACACAGATACAAAACATCACACAGAGACGACACACACAGAGTCCACACACACACACAGAGTATAAACACACAGAGACGACAGACACAAAGAGACGAATCACACACAGAGAGTACAAACACACAGAAACGACACATAGAGACGACACATTCACAGAGACGATACACACACACACAGAGTCAACACACACAGAGAGACGAGACACACACACACAGAAATGACAAACATATATAGATATCACAAACGCACAGATACCTCACACACACACACAGATACTAAATAAACAGAGTGAAGAAAAACAAATAGAGACAACACACACACACACACAGATAAAATCGACCCTGAGAAGACACAAACACACACACAGAAACAACAAACAGAGACGACACACTCACAGTGACGACTTACACATAGAGACGACACACACCCAGAGAAGACAAGCACACAGTAACCAGACACACACACATAGACACAGAGTCGACACACATATAGAGACAACAAACACACAGAGACGACACACACACAGAGATGACAACACGTAGAGAGACCAAACTCAAACAGAGACTGCAAACACACAGAGACAACACACACACACAGATACGAAACACACACAGAGACGACACATTAACAGAGACGACACACACACACAGAGTCCACACACACAGAGAGAGGACAAACACACAGAGACGACAGACACAAAGAGACGAATCACACACAGAGAGGACAAACACACAGAAACGACACAAAGAGACGTCACACACACACAGATACGAAACACACATAGAGACGACACAAACATAGAGACAACACACACACACAGAGACAACATCCACACAGAGACGACACACACACACAGAGACGACACACTCAAAGTGACGACTTACACATAGAGACGACACACACACACAGAATACACACACACATAGACGACACACATACAGACACGACACACACACAGAGACGACACAAACACAGAGACTACTAACACATATAGACTAAACACACACAGAGAAGACACACACAAAGAGACGACACACATATAGAGACGACACTAAAACAGAGACGACAAACACACACAGAAAACAAACACACACATACCACACACACACACAGACGACACACACACACAGAGCAAACACACAAATAAACGACACACACACACAGAGAAGACAAAAACATAGAGACTACACAGATATAGAGATGACATACACACAGATACGACATACACACAGAGACGACACACACACACACAGAGACAACTCACACACACACAGACGACAAACACACAGAGACGACACACAAAAACAGACGAATCACACACAGAGAGGACAAACACACAGAAACAACACATAGAGACGACACATGCACAGAGACGATACACACACACAGAGTCAACACACACAGAGAGACGAGACACACACACACACAGAAATGACAAACACACATAGAGATGACACACACAAAGAGACGTCACACACACACAGATACGAAACACACATAGGGACGACACACACATAGAGACAACACACACACACACACAGACAACAGCCGCACAGAGGCGACACAAACACACACAGAGAGACGACACACACACAGAGACGACACACTCAAAGTGACGACTTACACATAGAGACTACACACACACAGAGACGACAAGCACACAGAAACGACACACCAACACACAGACACAGATACGAAACACAAATAGAGACAACACATACAAAGACACGAGCCACACACACATAGACGACAACACATAGAGAGACGACACGCACACAGAGACGACAAACACACAGAGACAACACATACACACACATATACGAAACACCCACAGAGACAAAAACTGCACAGATAAGATACACACCCAGTTAGTACACTCACAAAGATAGATGAAAAACACCTTGAGACGACAGAAACAAAGAGATGACTTACACACAGAGAGGACAAACACCCAGACCTGCCACACAGAGTCGACACAGGGACAGAGACGAGACACACACACAGAGTCAACACACACAGAGAGACGAGACATGGCGTATCTGATGAAATAATTTAGGTCTTATGATTCATTTAATTTTTTTTTTTTTTTAATAAAGTAGTTTTTTTTTAGTAAGGACACTCATAACAACACTCACACAGAGAGAACACACACACACACACAGAGACGACACACATACAGAGACGACACACACACAGAGACGACATACAAAAAGTGACGACTTACACATAGAGACGACACACAACATAAGTTACCTAACATTTCTAGGTTAACTTACATCAGGTTAAGTGGCGCGCCACTTAACCTGATGTAAGTTAACATAGAAATGTTAGGTAACTTAACCTAATCGAACCTAAACTAACCTTGGAGGTGAGGGTTCTACTCGTGTGTGCTCTCTGTGTGTGTGTCGTCTCTGTGCTTTGGTCGTCTCTTTTTGTGTTTCGTCACTGTGTGTGTGTGTGTGTGTCGTGTCGTTGGGTGTGTGTGTGTTCTACGTGGGTTTGTCATGTGTGTGTGTGTGTGTGTGTGTCGTCACTTTGTGTCTCGTCTGTGTGTTTTTTGTCGTCTCTGTGTGTGTGTGTGTGTGTGTGTGCGTGTGTCGTTTCTATGTGTAAGTCGTCACTTTGAGTTTGTCGTCTCTGTGTGTGTGTCGCCTCTTTGTGTGTGTGTGTTGTCTCCGTGTGTTTGTCATCTGTGTGTGTGTGTGTGTCGTCTCTTTGTGTCTCGTCTCTGTGTGTTTTGTCGTCTCTGTGTGTGTGTGTGTGTGTGTGTGTGTGTCTTGTCTATGTGTAAATCGTCACTTTGAGTATGTCGTATCTGTTTGTGTGTGCTCTGTGTGTGTGTGTGTCGTCTCTGTGTGTGTGTCGTCTCTTTGGGTGTTTCGTATCTGTGTGTGTGTGTGTGTGTGTCGTCTGTGTGTGTGTGTGTGTTGTCTCAGTGTGTTTGTCATCTGTGTGTGTGTGTGTGTTTTCGTCTCTATGTGTCTCGTCTCTGTGTGTTTTGTCGTCTCTCTGTGTGTGTGTGTGTGTGTGTCGTCTCTATGTGTAAGTCGTCACTTTGAGTATGTCGTCTCTGTGTGTGTGTCCTCTCTGTATGGGTGTCGTCTCTGTGTGTGTGTGTGTGTGTTCTCTCTGTGTGCGTGTTGTTATGAGTGTCCTTACTAAAAAAAAACTACTTTATTAAAAAAAAAAAAAAATTAAATTTATCATAAGACCTAAATTATTTCATAATATACGCCATGTCTCGTCTCTCAGTATGTGTTGACTCTGTGTGTGTGTATCGTCTCTGTCCATGTGTCGTCTCTATGTGTCGTTTCTGTGTGTTTGTCCTCTCTGTGTGTGATTCGTCTCTTTGTGTCTGTCGTCTCTGTGTGTTTGTCCTCTCTCTGTGAGTGGACTCTTTGTGTGTGTGTCGTCTCTGTGCATGTGTCATCTCTGTGGGTGTTTCGTATATGTGTGTGTGTGTTGTCTCTGTGTTTGTCGTCTCTGTGTGCGTGTCGTCTTTCTATGTGGTGTCGTCTCTTTGCGTGTGTGTTGTCTCTGTGTCTGTGTTGTCTCTATATGTGTGTCGTCTCTGTGTATGTGTGTGTATGTTTGTCGTTTCTGTGTGCTTGTCGTCTCTGTGTGTGTGTAGTCTCTATGTGTAAGTCGTCACTTTGAGTGTGTCGTCTCTGTGTGTGTGTCGTCTCTCTGTGTGTGTTTGCGTCGTCTCTGTGCGGATGTTGTCTCTGTGTGTGTGTGTTGTCTCTCTGTGTGTGTCGTCACTATGTGTGTTTCGTATCTGTGTGTGTGTGACGTCTCTTTGTGTGTGTCATCTCTTTGTGTGTTTGTCATGTCTGTGTGTGTGTGTGTCTCGTCTATGTGTGTGTGTTGAATCTGTGTTTGTATCGTCTCTGTGCATGTGTCGTCTCTATGTGTTGTTTCTGTGTGTTTGTCCTCTCTGTGTGTGATTCGTCTCTTTGTGTCTGTCGTCTCTGTGTGTTTGTCCTCTGTGTGTGTGAGTAGACTCTTTGTGTGTGTGTCATCTCTGTGTGTGTTTCGTCTCTGTGTGTCTGTCCTCTCTCTATCTGTGTTGTCTCTCTGTGTGTGTAGTCTCTGTGTGTGTGTGGAGTTTGTCTGTGTTTTTCCTCTGTGTGTGTGTCGTGTGTTTGTGTGTGTCTTGTATGTGTGTGTTTTGTCTGTGTGTGTGTTGTATCTGTCTGCCTGTTGTCTCTCTCTGTGTGTCGTCTCTGTGTGTTTGTCGTCTCTGTGTGTGTGTCGTCTCTATTTGTATGTCGTCTCTTTGTGTGTGTCGTCTCTGTGTGTGTGTTGTCTCTCTTTCTGTGTCGTCTCTGTGTGTTTGTCGTCTCTGTGCCTGTGTCGTCTGTATGTGTTAGTCGTATGTTTGTGTGTCTCGTCTGTGTGTGTGTGCGTGTCGTCTCTGTTTGGATGTTTTCTCTCTGTGTGTGCGTGTGTTGTCTCTATGTGTGTGTCGTCTCAATGTGTGTTTCGTATCTGTGTGTGTGTGACGTCTCTTTGTGTCGTTTCTGTGTGTTTGTCCTCTCTGTGTGTGATTCGTCTCTTTGTGTCTGTCTTATCTGTGTGTTTGTCCTCTCTCTGTGAGTGGATTCTGTGTGTGTGTGTCATCTCTGTGCATGTGTCGTCTCTGTGGGTGTTTCGTATCTTTGTGTGTGCGGTGTCCCTGTGTGTTTGTCGTCTCTGTGTGCGTTTGGTCTCTAAGATGTGTCATATCTGTGTGTGTGTCGTCTCTGTGTCTGTGTTGTCTCTATGTGTGTAGTGACTGTGTGTATGTGTGTGTGTGTCGGGACTGTGTTCGGTTCGTCTCTCTTTATTTGTAGTCTCGCTTTGTAATTCAACTCTATGTGTGTGTCATCTCTTTGTGTCTCGTCTGTGTGTGTGTGTTTGTGTCGTCTCTGTGTGGATGTTGTCTGTGTGTGTGTGTGTTGTCTCTCTGTGTGTGTCGTCACTATGTGTGTTTGGTATCTGTGTGTGTGTGACGTCTCTTTGTGTGTGTCATCTCTATGTGTGTTTGTCATTTCTGTGTGTGTGTGTCTCGTCTCTCTGTGTGTGTTGACTCTGTGTCTGTTTATCGTCTCTGTGCATGTGTCGTCTCTATGTGTCGTTTCTGTGTGTTTGTCCTCTCTGTGTGTGATTCGTCTCTTTGTGTCTGTCGTCTCTGTGTGTTTGTCCTCTGTGTGTGTGAGTGGACTCTGTGTGTGTCGTCTCTGTGGGAATGTTTAGTATCTGTGTGTCTGTCATCTCTATGTCTGTGTTGTCTCTATGTGTGTTTCGTCTCTGTGTGTGTGTGTCGTTTCTGTGTGTTTTTACTATATGTGAGTGTCTCGTTTATGTTTGTTTTTCTTGTCTGTTTTTTTTTTTTCTCTGTGTGTTTGTCGTATCTGTGTGCGTGTCGTCTCTCTGTGTGTGTCGTCTCTGTGTGCTTGTCGTATCTGTGCGTGTGTCATCTCTATGTGTAAGTCATCACTTTGAGTGTGTCGTATCTGTTTGTGTTTCTTCTCTGTATGTGTGTGTCGTCTCTTTGTGTGAGTCGTGTGTGTGTTTGTGTCGTGTCTGTGTGTTTGTCGTCTCTTTGTGTTTGTCGTCTCTGTGTGTGTGTGTCGTCTCTGTGTGGATGTTGTCTCTGTGTGTGTGTTTGTTGTCTCTTTGTGTGTGTCGTCTCTATGTTTGTTTCGTATCTTTGTGTGTGTGTCGTCTCTTTGTGTGTGTCGTCTCTTTTTGTGTTTTGTCATGTCTGTGTGCGTGTCTCGTCTCTCTGTGTGTGTTGACTCTGTGTGTGTATCGTCTCTGTGAATGTGTCGTCTCTCTGTGTCGTTTCTCTGTGTTTTTCCTCTCTGTGTGTGATTCGTCTCTTTTTTTCTGTCGTCTCTGTGTGTTTGTCGTCTCTGTGTGTGTGTCGTCTCTATGTGTAAGTCGTCACTTTGAGTGTGTCGTCTCTGTGTGTGTGTCGTCTCTCTATGTGTGTCGTCTCTGTGTGTTTGTCGTCTCTGTGTGTGTGTCTTCTCTTTGTGTAAGTGGTCACTTTGAGTGTGTTGTCTGTGTGTGTGTGTCGTCTCTCTCTGTGTGTCGTCTCTGTGTGTTTGTCGTCTCTCTGTGTGTGTCGTCTCTATGTGTAAGTCGTCACTTTGAGTGTGTCGTCTCTGTGTGTGTGTGTCGTCTCTGTGTGGATGTTGTCTCTGTGTGTGTGTATTGTCTCTATGTGTGTGTCGTCTCTATGTGTGTTTTGTATCTGTGTGTGTGTGACGTCTCTTTGTGTTTGTCGTCTCTATGTGTGTTTTTTCATGTCTGTGTGCGTGTCTCGTCTCTCTGTGTGTGGTGACTCTGTGTGTGTGTATCGTCTCTGTGAATGTGTCGTCTCTCTGTGTCGTGTCTGTGTGTTTGTCCTCTCTGTGTGTGATTAGTGTCTTTGTGTGTGTCGTCTCGTTGGGTGAGTAGGCTGTATGTGTTTGTCGTCTCTATGTGTAAGTCGTCACTGTGTATGTGTCGTCTCTGCGTGTGTGTCGTCTCTCTATGTGTGTCGTCTCTGTGTGTTTGTCGTCTCTGTGTGTGTGTTGTCTCTATGTGTAAGTCGTCACTTTGAGTGTGTCGTCTCTGTGTGTGTGTTTGTCGTCTCTGTGTGGATGTTGTCTCTGTGTGTTGTCTCTATGTGTGTGTTGTCTCTATGTGTGTTTCGTATCTTTGTGTGTGTGTGTGTGACGTCTCTGTGTGTGTGTCGTCTCGATGTGTGTTTGTCCTTTCTGTGTGTGTGTCTCATCTCTCTGTGTGTGTTGACTCTGTGTGTATATCGTCTCTGTGCATGTGTTGTCTTTATGTGTCGTTTCTGTGTGTTTTTCCTCTCTTTGTGTGATTAATCTCTTTGTGTCTGTCGTCTCTGTGCGTTTTTTAAATTTTTGGGTCACCAGCCGGAGACTCTGGGTGGTTGGGTGCCCCCAAATATTGTCACAAATTCCTCTCTAAATTTAGCACTTTTTCAAGGATGCCCAGCGTCTCCAATAACTTTCCCAATAGTATCTATTCACTGTCTCAACTCAGTTTAGAAAATCTGAGCCAATTTCCACCTTTTCAAATTTAGGGTCACTTGCCTGAGACTCTGAGCAGGTGAGGTGGGCTCCTCCAAAAATTTGTCCCAATTTCCAGTCTCGCCTTAGAACTTATTCACGAATGCCTAAAACTGTCAATGGTTAGACTGTTGCCCCTAGAGGTAGCCATGCCATGCTCTACACACATATCAACAATATATTTTTTGTTTTTTGTTTTCCGTTTTCACAATGGGCTCCCAATCGAGCTCATGTCCATCGCTTAGCATTCAGGTCTTGACAAATAAAGCCCAGATAGTCGGACCCCAACGCTCCAATCTGAACACTGACTAAGACCCCAATTCTGAGCTAGTGAATTTCAACAATTCAGGCTGGTGGACTAAGACCCCAATTCTGAGCTAGTGAATTTCCACCATTCAGGCTGGTCGACTGAAACCCCAATTCTGAGCTAGTGAATTTCGACCATTCAGTCTGGTGGACTTGGACCCCAATACTGAGCTAGTGGATTTCCACCATTCAGGCTGGTGGACTAAGACCCCAATACTGAGCTAGTGGATTTCATCCATTCTGGCACTTTGACTTTTCATTCCCAATTAAATTAAAAAAATAAGCATTTTCAACTAGAAATAAGGAGCATCGTTAAAAACAAAGACGAATGGAAATTATCCCGTAGATGAAGTTAGCTACCCCCTCCGAAATACAGTGTTCTTTATGTTAGAATTTGACTTTTCATTCACAATTAAATTAAAAAATAAGAATTATCAACTAGAAATAAGGAGCATCGTTAAAAACTAAGACGAATGGAAATTATCCCGTATATGAAGTTAGCTACCCCCCTCCGAAATACCTTGTTCTTTATGTTAGACTTTGACTTTTCATTCCCAATTAAATTAAAACATAATTCCTATCATCTTGGAAGTTATTAATGTAGTTGTTAAGCAGAAAAATACTTCATCAAACTTTTATATCTTCGCTCAGGGTTGAATAGAGTTATGGCTAGGGGGATGAGTCCTAAATCCATCTGAATTCATTGTGAGGAGTAGTCATAAAACCCTCCGGAATTCACTGGGGGGAGGAGTCATTTAACACTCGGTAACTAGAAAAATAATTAAACATCCCAAAAAAAATCACACGGAATAACCACGCTTTTTGAACGAACACCAAGTAACGAAAAAATCAAACGGCTTAAAACAACAGAGTCCCCACAAACCCCATAAAGTCATTTTAAAAGGTATAACAATTATTTATTTAACAGAAATCCTCGCCTTCAATTGAACTGAAAAAATATAAGAATTATTTATTTAAAATAAATTCTTGCTTTTTTTAACGAACACCATGTAAAGAAAAAATCAAACTGGCTTAAAACAACAGAGTCCTTCAAACGGAACTTTGAAAATCAAGAGAATGTAAAAGTTACAAGGTAAACCACGGCCCCTTTGGGAGCCTAGAGAACCTTTGAGGACCGGGGAGTTCCTTCGGGGTTGGGGTGGGGGGATCAGATCCCTTTGGGGTTGTGGTAAGGGACCTCACGGCTAAACCACGACAAAGCACTAATCTCGTGGAACTCAATTCCCATTTAACTCAACCCCTGTGCAACTGAATCCCCCTTGTAACTGAACCCCTGTATAACCGAAACCCCCGTGCAACTGTATCCCCTTTAACTGAACCCTCGTGCAACTCAACCCTCCATGCAACCCATCCCCCTCAAAACACCTTTCAGCCATTTCTTTTTAAATTGACAATACTTTTCAAACGTTTCTTATGTATTATACAGACCACATCGGCAAGGTAAAGCTAGGTCAAGTCACAATGTCATTCTATCGTTACTTTTCAATTAAGCTATTGAATACTTTCTAGCAATGTCTCTTGTAAGCGTCAAATCTATTAAGTATCTGAGCTTATTCTTTGTATTGCTGATGCAAGCATCCCATTCTTTAATTACCCGTGAGGCATTCTTAACCATCGCAATACCTTTACGCAAATATCTTTTCGCAAAAAATTCGCAAATCTCGTAAACTAAAGAAGTAATTACCCTTTTCAAAAAACATTAGTCCTTCTATTAATGAACCCATGAAACGAAACTAGTCTTATAGCATCACACAATCTCGCTCCTAGTTCCAAAAATGGAATGCATGTAGCGTTCGTAGTAATAGGTTTAAAAACCTATTAGCCAAGTTTAAAAAAAATAAACCTACTAATCAACTTACAGATGAATGACCACGGATTTAACCTAAAAAAAAAACTTGTATATCATGAACTAGAAATCTACGTCAGAAAAACTTGTCCTTAAATTGCGTAAATCTCTTGGCAAAGAAAGATGTAATGACCAGTAGAATAGAATATCTATCAGAAAAAAACCTGTTTGGTACGGGGGCGTCGTAGAATTCAATAGATGGTAAAAAAAAACATGTATATACCTTGAACTAGAAATTGCGTAAATCTCTTTGAAAGGGTGTAATGCCCCTGTAGAATAGAATTACCTACCAGAAAAACCGGAAGGAACATAAAGTGGCAGAAGTATAATGTTGATTACTACTGATTTTGTCAGCCAATGGTAAAACATGAAGACGAAGAACAAGCAATATTTCGACAAGGACCTCCGCCAAGCTGTCCTCAGTGCTAAGCAAAAGAGAAAAAAAAACACAAAATCTAACCTTTTGGGGTTTACTCGACAAGATGCGAACCGACACTGAATGAAATACCAAGCCGAAATCAACAGAAAAAAGGTTTTACCTAAGAGATTGAGCAAGAATATTTTGCCTAGCAATACTTTTTGCTCGTCTGCAATTTCGGTTTTCATTAGACATGCAGATAGGTTCTCTTAAATTTGAATGATTGCAAATATTAATTGAATCTTTTAGTATTAAATTGTTATAAACTGAGCTTAATGAAATGTCTCCGGTGTCTCTATTTATAGCCAAATTCCTATTTACATATATTTTTTATCTCAATTACCTCTTTAAAAGATTGCGGTAGGCCATTTACAGTAGATATTAAAGTTGCCTCCTCAAAAAGTACCAAATATGTAGGATTTTCAAATATATGCAGGGCCAAGGCGGAATCAAAGTTGTCATTTTTATTTTCAAATCCTAGGGACTTATCTATTGAAATTTTGTGTTCATGCAAACGTTCACCAAGTTTTTGATGGGTTCTACCAATTTAAAATTTCCCACATGAACACAGGACTCTGTAGACACCACTACCCAGTACATGGTCAGTTTTATCTTTTCCTGAGTTGAAAAAATGTTGAACTTTTTGTTCACCTTTGAAAGAAACAGAGAGATTGTGTTTTTTAAAATTTTTCCAAGTTTATCACTAAGTCTTGAAATGTATGGTAGAGTGGGGAAAGTTTTTTTCTCAAATATCGGAACGATTGAATCAAGGGGGACATGCTCCCTATTTTCTTGTTTTATCTTCTTTAATCGTCTATCTATGATATTTTCAATAAGGTTTATTGGGTAGCCATTGCAGAATAAAATATCTTTATTGTAATTTAATTTAGAGTTTACATGATTAAGTCAACTGATTTTTAAAACCCTGTCGACTAAAGAGATTATTAACCCTCTTTACACAGAAGCGTGGTGATTTGACGAGAAGTGTAGATACCGATCATTATGGGTCGGCCTTCTGTATATAGAAAATTCAAGGCTAGGAGTATTTTTTACAATCAAAACATGCAAGAAAAGCAGCTTTCCTGAAGCAGCTTTCTAGTTCCATTGTGAACTGGAGATTTGAATCAGAAGAGTTTAAATATGCCAAAAAATCCCTAAGAGAGTCCTGTCCATGTTCCCAAACAGAAAGGATATCATCAACAAAACGAAACCAGAGAGAGTGTTTTAAGTGGAAACTATTCAAAGCAGATTTCTCTATGAAATCTATGTAAAAATTTACCAAATAAGGAGATAAAACAGTGCCCATGGATAGACCCATGATTTGAAGGAAAAATTTGTCTCGGAACTTAAAATACGAAGAGAAGTTGTTGCAAAGACGAACAAGCGTCATTATTGTGTCAATTTTTAAAGTTTTGTAATCTGACCAAGCAGAATTTTCCTCTAATTTCCTTTCTAAGGCCTGCTCACAAATATGGACATCGTATGAAGTGTACATAGAAACTGCATCAAAACTAGATAGTTTTTTTTTGTTGTACTTCTCAACAAGATTTATGAAATTTTTATGTAAGACTTCTGTGTGCTTAAAAGAGGCTTAAAAATTTTAACTTTTCAACAAGATTTATGAATTTTTTATGTAAGACTTCTGTGTGCTTAAAAGAGGCTTAAAAATGGTGGCCAAGAACTTTCCTACACCTGTAGCTGGAGAAATATAACATGCTACATTAGGACGTAACTGATTATCATTCTTAAGGATTTTAGGCAGACCATAAAACTTTGAGGTTGGACATCCTTTGGGGTAGAGCTTTTTGTACATTTGAGGGGTAATGAGTCTATTGTCTTTTAAAATTTCTATATCTTTTCTCAACTGTTGTGTGTATTTGTCTGTGGGATCAGTTTTTGTTTCTTTGTAAGTATTTTTATCCATTAAGAGGGTATTTTCTTTCATTTCATAGTCTGCAGAATTCATAATTACTACTGTGTTTCCTTTATCTGCTCTTGTAATTATTGTGTTTTTATCTTTTTTAAGTTTCGGAGGATTTTAATTTGTTCTTTTGACTAAGTTGAAAGCGATAATGATGGCCTATAATCAAAAATACTCTTTACAATTTCATCTCTGAGTAGGTCTGAATTTTCGAACTCCCTATGAGAGCTAAAAATAGCAGACTCCAAGCCCCCAATAATTTCTGAGGTGTTTACGGTTGTTTGGGCCATGGCAAATGTTGGTCCTTTTGAAAGAATACTTAGCTCCTTGGATGTGAAAACTTTAGAGAATAGATTTTCCAAAGGAACAACAGGACAAAATCTAGGAAGGAAAATCCGTGTTTTTGAAACTGTTGAAATTCCAGTTTTTAGAATTTTTCCGATAAGCGAGTTTTTGCTAGGTTTCAAACCATTCTGCTAGGTTTCTGCTAGGCAAAAAGTATTACAAGGCAAACAATTCTTGCTCAATCTCTTTGGTAAATCCTTTTTTTTATTGATTTCGGCTTGGTCTTCATTCAGTGTCTGTTCGCATCTTGTCGAGTAAACTCCAAAAGGTTAGATTTTTGTGTGTTTTTTTTCTTTTTTTTATTTAGCACTGAGAGCGACTTGGCAGAGGTCCTTGTCGAAATGTTTGCTTGTTCTTCGTCTTCATGTTTAGCCACTGGCTGACAAAATCCTCGTTTTATCACCCTTTTTTGATTTTATTTTTCATTTATTATTTCCTTTCCTCTCATAGATTAATGTGTCATGTATAGCCAGTGTGGTCTTAGAATGTATTTACATATTGAAACAGTACTGCTTTTCTATAATCGTCGATGAAACCACGGACGTGTCTGCTGATAAACAGCTGGCGATTTGTCGCTCTTGCTCCTATATGATGGCTTTCTTTTCAACAAACTGTAAGAGATCTGTTGGAGCAAAGGGACACCTTAACACTTTACTGGACGGATTTAGCAGTCGAAGACGCGACGCAAGGTAACGACCAGATTTTATCGACGCTAAGGAATCTCTATCAGCGGGGATTGATGAAGTTTGTAGAATATGCTCTTGGAATATTCAACGAATTCAATACGGTTTTCCACAGTTAGGCGCCCATTTTTTCAAGTTGGAGAAAGAGGTAGAATCTGCAGTGAAGAAATTCTGCATGAATTTCTTTGCTGCTTCCTACCGTCGGAACAAAAAAAATATCAAGGATGTAGACTTGGTCAACAAAGACAATTACCTTAAGCTTGACCAGGTGTATAAATAGCGACGAAGACCACAATGCCCTCCCATTACAGATATCAAAAACCAGAAGAACAATAGGAAATTCATTTCGTAAGACAATGGAAATTTTTTTAATGAATATTTCGGCCCTATTGCAGTTTGCAGTCGAAGTCGAAGACGCATGGTAACGACGAAGTTTAGCATTCGAAGACCCGACGCATGGTAACGACCAGGTTTTATCGACGCTAAGGAATCCCTATCAGCGGGTACTGATGAATTTTGTAGAATATGCTCTTGGAATATTCGACGAATTCAATATGCTCTTCCAGAGTTAGGCGCCCTTTTTTTCAAGTTGGAAAAAACAGTAGAATCCGTAGTGAAGACATTCTGCATGAATTTCTTTGCTGCTTCCTACCTTCGGAACCAAAAAAGCATCAAAGATGTAGACGTGGTCAACAAAGACAATTACCTTAAGCTTGGCCAGGTTTGAAATGTGAAGTAGTGCTTTTTAGGTTAATTCCGTGTTTACAGCCGAAAGTGTTTGAAATGTATTTTTGTTCCGATCGCATTTGGTTTAGCTAGTCAGTATTTTATCTGATATTATCCTTTTCTATTTTTGTGCTGGTTTTACAATTAAAGTCATTTATCAGAGAAACATATTTGATATATTTGATCAATTATTTTAGAATAAGTCTCAAAAACGTAACGACAGGTGAAGCAGTGGCTTAATTTCGTCAAAATCCTGGGGGTAAGCATTGTTGGAGCCATTTTGCCCAAATCACGTTAAAACGACAGTAAAAAGTAAAAACGAGCCATATAGCACCATAAGGGCAAATCTATACTAAAGGAACCTGACCTGCTTTTCCGGATGCATGAATTATGAGGCTTATCTTAGTTTTGACTATTTTTTTGCAAGAACAAAATTTAAGCTGGGGAGGGGGGGGGGCAAACTGAGGTCTGGATGGTCTGAGGTCTGGAGGGGACAGTTGCCTCCCCTTCCCCATTGCAAGCTACGCCCCTGAGGTAAAGCCAAAAATAAAAGCTATGCTGACCTCTAGTATGACCCCCTCAAATGTGCTCTATGTGGTTCGGCAAACCATCCCTGTTACAGTTTTAAATGCCCTGAAGCACAGAAAGCGTTAAAACAATGAATAATCTTGAACTTAAAGTTGTATCATGGAACATGAATGGTGGAGTTCTGGCTAAATTACCTCTGGTTGAGCAATTAGTACAATAATATGACGTAGTCTGTCTACAGGAGCACTTTCTTACAACAGAAGGACTTCAGCTTCTTGAGGTCAATGACAGTTCCAGCGTATTCAGTGTTCCTGCAAAGCGTTCTGGCAGAGGTAGACCCTCTGGTGGCATTTCAATACTGGTACGTAGAAGTCTTAATCCTTCCTTGTACAAGCAGTCTGATTTCTTCGTCGGTGTCCGAATTGCTGATACAGCCCTATTCTGTGTCTATATGCCCACGGATTATCGTGACGATGAATCTGATGCAAGATTCAATGTTGCTTATGGTCAGATTTGTGGAGCAGTTGACGGATGTGTTACGCAAAAACTGTCATGCATTGTAACCGGAGACATGAACTGTAACCTGTGCGACAAAAGCCCGAGAACTCAGGTTCTGGTTGCTGCCTGTGAAAGTCTCCGTGTACTTGAAAATGACCTGGACTACACGTATGTACACAACTCTGGCTCTGTATCCTCCCTTGACTCAATACATGGCTCTGCAGATGTGGAGACAAACGGAAAATGTAGGGTAAAATTAAGCATCTGTGCTTCCGACCACCTACCCATCTCGAATGTGTTCTGTGTCACTAATAAACCTACTCAGCCCGATAAATGTCACCGTGAATGGGTGGTAAAATCTGAGTGGGGAAAAGCCGACTCTGCGCTTTTCAAGTCCGTGTATGATAATATACTTCAAAAGATAAAGGTCCCATTTCAACTGCTTCAACAATGTTCGCCTGTTCCCGATAATGAGAAGCAGATACTCCTGAACAATTACTGTGCAGAAATTACACATGCCCTACGCTGTGCCGAAAAGGCTGCAGTTCCGACACAAAAAGTTCGAATCGGAAGTGAAAATCCACAGTGGTCTCAGAATGTACAGTTGTCCGAGTCGTGTAGTCGATCTAAATTCTGGTATGCACTATGGAACGATTGCGGGCGCCCTCGTCAAGGTGTCTTGAATGATATCAGGCTATATACTAAGCGAAAGTTCGCCAAGACCCTTGCTAAACACCAAATTGACTTAATGGGCCAGAATTGCAAGGTGCCTGAAGGTGACCCAAATGCAGTCTGGATGTTTATTAAACAGAAAAGGAGTCCCAAATCTCGCAAAGAAGAAATTTTGCCAAGTGAAAGTGATTGGAATAAATATTTCACCGACGAATTCTCACCGCCGAACAAGGCTCTCGAGGAAGAGTTCGAAAAAGAGCTCCACTCCCTCCTAGCGTCAAATGAACGAAGTGTCGGGTTCGTTGTTACTGTCTCTAGTATCCGTCATATGCTATCTAAACTGAAAAAGAAGTATTCTCGAGGTGATGATAATATTTGTGGAATGCATCTGGCTATTGGGGGTGACAGTGTGTTAAATCACCTTGCTCTTATGTACCAGATGATCTTTACCTGCGGTCTTGTCCCCGATGTTTTCTGTGTTGGCGTCGTTACACCAGTTCCCAAAAAAGGGAATGATCCCAGGAACTGTTCATCACACCGCCCCATTACTGTTGCGCCGGTATTCTGCAAACTCATGGAAATGCTTGTTTTTGGTGACCTAACTGAAGCTTGTTATACTCCCGATTCGCAATTTGGGTTTAAGAGTGGTACTAGTCGCGAGCATGTTCATTCGTTGATAGCTAATCTTTTGCTCAGTGCTCATGATAATAATGATACACTTGTTCTAGCAAGTCACGATGTGCGTAGAGAATTCGACTCCGGTATCCACGCACATATACTTAGTTCTGCTTGTAAACGTGGAGTTAACTGTTCGGTTGTCGTTGTATGGAGGAGCATGTATAGGAGACTGAGAGTGAAGATTAAAGTCCCCACTCATCGCGGTATGGTGGTATCCACCGTAGTTATACCTGTCCGTAAAGGTATCCGGCAAGGCTCCATTACTTCCCCTCCTCTATACAACAACAGTATTATCGTCCCTCAAGTATCTGCCAAAACGTGCTGCATATATCTAGTTATAGACGTGTCGCTCATCAATTACGCTGATGATATACTTAACGCAAGTAGGTCTGTTTCAAGCGTTGAGGATAATTACAATGTATTGAGTGATGAATATGCTAAGATTGGGCTAGCTTTTAACACTGCCAAAAGTGAAGTAGTTGTTTTTCGTCGCAACGCGAAAGATTCGACCCCGATTAGCGTGCTCCTAGGTGATACTGCGGTGAGCTCAAAGCCATCTCTCACTTACCTTGGACTGCCGATCACTTCAGATCTGCGGTCTACTCGTGAAGCACTGGTTGAGCATTTTTCAGAAAAGGCACGCAAAGCATACGGACTACTCCTACCCTGCAAGCGCATGTATAACCGCCATATACTCGGAAGGCTTTATTCCGTGTTCGTTATCCCGCATGTTCTGTCACTCTCGCCGTTTTGGTCTCTTTTCACCGAATCAGATAAGCACTCAGTCCGTCGGGTTTACTATAAGTATGCAAAATATCTGTTAAGTGTTACGCCATGGGAGAGAAATTCAAGAGTTTCGAAAAATTACAGCGTTGCGGACCCGACTACTGCAGCTTCTGAGCAAATCGTCCGATTTCGGCGTTCGCTCAATCCTGATCATGATATGTACCGAGCTATCGTAGGCTAGTTTGATTACGAGTTTAGTATGCTGTATATAGATTGTTATTGAAGTCTTGTTGTTTCTCTTATTGCGTTTTCTTTTTCTCTTTTTTTTTTCTTTTTTTCATTACTCCGTTGTGTTATTTATGATGGGAAATAAAAACCATTCATTCAGTATAGCAGCCAAAAAGCCACAGAACATCCCAAAGTATCTCTAAGGATGCTGTTTCACAGATTAGGTCGTTTGAGTCAGTTTTGTCGAGGGTAGAAATAAAAAAAATAACTTCAGATGCTGTGTTTTTAAATGCATTAATCAATCCTCGAACATCACCGCTCTGTTTTACTTGAATCTTAATTGCCGCTTTTTTTCAAGATTACCGCAAATCCAAATTCAAGTACAAATAAAGCTAACAACTTAATTGCATGTGTTAAAACGATTAACAAACAGCTTAATTTCATTTTCTAATAGAATTAACAGTTCATTGATAAATAAGAAAAAAACTCATGATAAGCACTCTCTTTAGACTCATAAAAGATTTATTATGTGAAAAGTTTTAATAAAGCTTTTCTAAGGATGGTGTTAGTTCTAAGAACGGTGTTTTTTTTGTTTTTTTTTTCATCTGCCTGGGAAGTCAGAGCTTGTTCCTCCGTTAAGGTGTGCATGTATAGTCTTTTTGGCCGGTTTAATTATGATGTTTAAGGTAGTGTCCACCAGATAAAGAAAGTTAATTCTACCATATATAAAATTTACAACTTAAGAATGAAATAAAATTTATTTTAGTTTTTCAGATGATTCTAGTTTTCTTTATCTCCAGTCTTACGCTTTAAGGGGATTCGGAACCTTAAAATAATTTTGCAAGCTTCAGGCTGAACCTCTCAAAAACAAATGGCCTATTAGCTAAGTCTCTGTAGTTCGACTATGAAATTTGATTGAAGCAACAGCCAACTTCTACGTCCCCTATGTCGGCAAGATTTTTGATCAGACCAAGTGGCACCACGTGGAACTCCCAAAATTGCCAAATTGCTTAAATAATATTTCCTTTGAGCTTATTTTTAGCATTTTCCTGGCAAGTATGCTAGAACATCTTTGGGGATTGTCTTTTCCTGAGTTTGGAACAGATAATTCTGCTCCATTGAATAAAAAATTCAAACTTTCCAATGATGTAGGTTACATTAAAGCTGAATATCTTATTTCCAGTACAAAACAGGATAAGTTAATTTTTTCCAAGATTTTTGGGAAAGTGGGTGCTGGCTCTTTTGTTTTCCGTCTGTTATTCATATCTCTTATCCAAGCTCTGCAAGTTAAAACTAAAAAGGTTTACAACGGACGAGACGGGATGTTCCCTTAAGGCATCCATTTCACTTTACTTGTTATTACAAAATGTGTTTTTTTCTGTTTTCTTCTCTTTTCTTGAAAATTCCACGAAAACATTTGTTTTTCTACTTTGCTCAAAGTACAATTTGATTATTTCTCTATATAACAGTTTTTCCATTATAAATCTTTTGATTAACCTTTATAAATTTGATTTTCTATTAAGAAGACATAATTAAAGGTAATATTGAGCGAATCTTACCAAAAGATTCGATGACAGAAAATTCTAATTGCCAATACAATGAAAATGAATCAGACTACAATTAATGTTATTTTACTATATTTCTCATTGAAACACATCTAACACTCAAAATATTGAAAATAAATTTTTTTGATTATATAAAAAATCATTGATAACATAAATGAAAGATAATATCGAGCGACTGTTGCACAAATATTCAGTGACAGAAAATTTTAATTGCCTGCACAATTAAAATGAATCTGAATTAAATTAATATTATTTTACTAGATTTTTTATTGAAACGCATTTAAATGCTTAGAATATTAAATATGAAAATTCTGGATTATTTACAGTCCTTTCAAAAATATTATCATTTACCATTAGAGCCAACTTGATTAACAAGATTTGGTACCAGTAATTGGTACAATTTTATCAATGATTTCGGAACGCCTGAAAACTTTAAATCGACTTTTTAAATTTTTTTTTCAATTTTTAAAAAAGGTTTTTTTTATGCAAGATCGCAAGCTACAAAGTTCCTATAACGAATCATCAAAGACAAATTGTTTGTTTTCAATATAAACTGTCGAATTTTCTTTAATCAAATAATTAATTATGTCCTCATTACTAGACTTACACTTCATTTTTTTTTCAATAGATCCTCAGCCATTATAAAACAGTTCGTGTTAGCGAAGGTATGAAGTGCCTCGTAAGAAATATGGAGTGGTTCGGCCCAATAGTATCCGAATTTCTGAGAGCATTAAATACGTCAAAAGAATAAGTCTTTTATGCTGATTCCAAATATCTTAAATTCATAAAGTTCATTATTACTCATGAAAAGCTACGAGCCTGAGAAAATTTACCTGATTTAAAAAAAAGGGAGAACGACCCTCAAAAATTTAAGAGATCATGATAAAAATTAAACCCCCAGATTTAACATATCAGAGCCTTACTTTGATGGTTTCAAGCTTCAATCTACAGAAATGTTTAATTGTATATTTTTTTTTTCTTTTTACAGAAAACGGATGTGTTTATTTGTTTGCTTTTTTTTGTTATTCTTTGTTGTTGTTGTTTGTTTTCCCCAGGAGTGACCTTGTTGAACGAACACCTCTAGAAGATCGGAAGAGTGATCATTTGAAAAAAGTTCTAATACTCTTTTTAAAGGACCAAAACCTTGGAGGGCACTAAGGCCCCCTCCCACACCAATTTTTTCCCCAAGGAAATTTAATCAAAATTTTCATATAGCCCTTTGATTCAGCATAGCTCAAGAGCCCAATAACTATGGTTTTGGTGATGATATGACCCTTCAGAGTCCCTGGGGCAAGGACTGTAAACTATACAATTTTCCCATATTGTTCGCATATAATATTTGTTATTGAGAAATATACAGAAATTTGGGCAGAATATAAGGAAAATACGGAACAAATGAAAATTAAAAATAAGTTGACAATGGAGCAAATTAAAGAGAAGTATGACTATGACAGTAAATGACTTTTGCGAGGATATACATAGCTACGTAGAAATCAAAGGAGTACCCTTTCAGTGAACAGTCAACTGTGCAAAAAGCATTGACTGGGCACTGTAAGGTGCTACAGTGTAAAAGGGATCTTTACCAGGAAGGTGAATATATAGAAACGTCAAAAGCAATACAGCGAAAATGAAAATAGCTATGATTATTCCAACTTTTGTTTTTGTGGATGGACTACGATTGCGAGTATGGTATGATGGACAGCTAAGAATGTGTGCCAGGTGCAACCAATAAGGACATAAAGCGGCGGACTGCTCTGTGTCTCCATCAAAAGCAGCCACAAATCAAAGAAAAGAACGGGAGATAGTCGAACTGGATGATTATGTGTCATTTCCATTCTTGACAAAAGAAGTAAAGCGAAAGGATTCAAAGGTGTATAAATACTTAAGAAAAGATGAAAGAAAAAATTGGACAAAAAGTAGAGCAAGAATTGCAGAAAATGAGAGAAGAACTAGAAAAAAAAACAGAAAACTGAGACAGAAAACAGAGGGTACGAAGAAAGAAATAAGGAAAAAACCTAAAAGAAAGACAGCTGTCACAACAGAAAACGACGAAGATAGTGAAAAAGAAGAAGAGATCACAGATATGCGACCTCGTAGCCAATCTAAATCAGGAACCACAACAATGGGGATAAAAAAATAAATAAAAAAATAACAGACATTTTAAGAAAAATGAAGAAAAAGAGAAATAACCTGGAACGTTGAAACACATCGAAAATCTGGAAGCTATACTGAATAGCATTACACCAGTGCTGACGGTTGACGAATACGTGGATAATACATTGGTGAACATGGTAGAAGTAGAAATGAATACGTCAACATCATCTAGTGGCTCAGAAAAAGAGAAAAAGAAAGTGAAAACTGGTGAAGAAGAGGAGAATGAAACGAGACTAGAATTGGATCCAAAAAACTTATAAGTTTGAATTTAAATGGACTGAAGCAAAGAAAGAATAACAGCTTTTAAGAGACTTTCTGATGAAAGAAAGCATAGAATTAGCATTTGTACAAGAAAGAGATACTGATAATTTAAAAAGCGTAGAACCCATATACTTAACCAATACTTAATAAACACTTGTTGGTTAAGTATTTGGTAGGTAGCAGTAGTGTAGCAGTGGTATATAAAAGTCAGTTTGAGCCAAAAAATGTCAGAATCGACAAAGAAAGAAGAATTATCAGTTGTGTTATAAATAGAAGAATACATATCAGTGTTTATGCGCCATCCGAATCCCAAAATAGGAAAAACAGAGATAACATTTTCCGGAAAGATATTGCAGCATTTATCCCCCAAAACACTGATGAATTAATATTACTTGGAGATTTTAACTGTGTAACAAGTAAGAAAGAGCCTATAGCCCGAGAAGAGAATATTTGCAGAGCATTGGTTGAGCCAACAACGGTATCCTTGAAGACCTCAACAATTGGAGGCCAGTTAATATCCCAGATTATGATTACAGAATTATATCTAAAGTATTAGCAAACCATCTAAGAAAGGTGCTACCATCCATACTAAGTGTAAACCAAAGAGGAGGACTAGAAAACCGTAAATTAGCAGATGCGTTGGCTAATATAAGAGATGTAATAATACAAGCAGGAAGTCGAAAGGAAAAAAAGAAAATAAAGTACAGGATAACAAGATGTGATATTAAAAAGGCCTTCGATAAAATAAGAAAAAATTCTAGTATGGATTATTAATTACTACAATTTTCACGAAATATTCATAAAATGGATAAATAGAATAATTGAAAAAATAGTATAATTAATTTGTGTGAATAGCGATGTCACAGGAGAATTTGAAGGAGAAACTGGAGTGTGCCAAGGATGCCCGCTGAGCCTTTTACTGTTTGCAATATATTTTGACCTGTTACTTATATATCTAGAAAAGAAAGTAAATCACATTGTAATAGGAAATATGGCAATGAAGTTGTATAGTTTTGTGGATGATCTGATTACGAAGACAGAAACTGAAGATGATTTACAAGTGGCCGTTCATTGCAGAGTTGAATATTGTGACATCTTCAAGCTACAGCTCAATACAAATAAGTGTGAAAGGATGTCACTGGGAGACGAAGTAGAAGAGGTGTGTAAGGGGATCCCAAAAATGGAAGAAATTAAAATATTGGGTATGTTTTTTCAAAGAAGTTTTTGCCAAACGGAAAGTGAAAACTGGATACATACAATATCGAAATTCAAAAATGCCCTTATACAAGGATATGCAAGAGGTCTGACTGTTCACCAAAAGGTCCAGTATATCAATACTAATGTTTTCCCAGTTTTATGGTATCTGTTTTTTGTTTCACAATCTAAAAAGACACATCTAAAGCTAATTATGAGTGCAATTTACCAGTATATGGAATGAAAAATTTACACCTAAATTGAAAACAGACAATATGTTCATACATAGAAATCATGGCGGCCTTCTGGTCATACATGTGGAATGGAAGATGAAAGAACTTTCATTAGGACACTATTGGAAGAAGTTATGAGGAAAAAAGAATCACCAACGAGTGCATGGTATGAAACATGGAAAAGAAAAGAAAAGAAATATCCTCCAAAATACAATCAAGTCTTCTAAGAAATTTATAAATAGAAAGATTAGGAATGTCACTTGAGATAAGTGGGAAAATTGACAAAGAAAAACCTATGGAATATTATGAAGAAAGAAACAGTTTCCTCCACTAAAAATAATTGAAAATGGTAGTTATAATGAAGAAGAGGTGGGCAAATATTTCATACTGCTAGAAAGTTGCCTGTTGCCACCAAAAGTTAAAGAATGTAAGGAGGCCTTTTTTTGTGTAATTTTGGCAACTCAATTTGAGTAAAGGTTGGAATTCCCTTTGCTCCAATAGATCAGAAGTAAACCGACTATTTCAAATTAGCTTAAATGTGAAAACACCATCTCTTTTCTATACCTAGTCGTAAATCTTGAAAATATATTTCTTTGTTTAAGTATCGAACAACATTTTGAACCCATAATAAATAGCTGAAGACCCAATCTAGACCAGTTTTGTATAAAACAGAGTCAATGTCCTGTGGAAGTGTTAATCTTTAGAATCAAGGCCCCAAAATACTGGAAAAACTACTTTTTAACAGAAAAGTTGAGGATTGGCTTAAGTTTAAAGAAGGGCCTGCACAAAAAACTAGTCTCGAGTGAATGACAGTTAAGAACGAAAAACAAGGCTAAGCAAATAAAACAGGGACATTAACAAAAATTAAGGCTAGTCTTGCCTCTGGAGCTAGGAAATGAGTAAGTAAACTTCTCTTTAACTAGGACAAAACCTACCACTAGCCTGTCTAAACTTCCTTGAATGTAGCAGTTACATAAAGTGGTGGAACTGTAAAAAATTTCTGTTGCTTGGTCCAACCCAAAGGATCCTATTTGATTCAGGTTAACAATTAAATCTTTTGAGCCCCTTTGGCCCTAACCTTAGTTAGAGCGATATTTTCCCTTTGAAAACTTGCCAATTGATTTATTAAGTGTTTGAGCCTTACTGATAGTTTGAGGTAACCCTGGGATTCTTCTGATTAATGAAGAGAAAAGTGATCTAATTTAAAGTGATTATATTATAACAAAGGGTGGAGAGTATCCGCGTATAAAACTTAAGATTCTTGCTAGAGTTTCATTCTACTTGGTGGTTAGTCTCATAGTTCCGTCTGTATATTTCCCTTTAGGTAAGGCTGGGTCCTTCTGAATAAAGGAAAACATTATTAAAGGAAAAAATAATCTAAGATTAATTAAGGATAAGACCCCTAATGAGGTTCTTCCCAGAAACATAAATTTTGTGGAATAAGCTTCGAATAGCCTAAGGTTTGGGTGGAAAAAAACCTAAAACAAGGAGTAAAAGCTATAAGAGCTCTTGTACCTCCCCTTTTCCTGTCTAGTGTCTCTTGGAACTTAAGCTTACTGTTAAAATAGATCTCACACCCAGAAATTGGAATCCCTTAGACTCCAGTTTGCGTACCCTCCCCCTGCTTGGATCCTTCTAACTTTATAGGGCAGTCCGAATCCGAGAGGAAAACCCTATAATTTATTTGTCCTTTGCTTATCCAATCCTTTTCCGGCAGTAGATACAAATGGCGGTCTTGATGTTATACAGATAGATTAAGGAGAAGGGAGCAATATCGGACAGACGGAGAGTTTAAGATCTTTCTAGTCGGGGGAACTTCAATCCAAGAACCTTTCCTAATGAAGTTTAGTATTTGCCCTAGATCCAGGGGACACTAATTCCTTCTACAAGAAATAATCATAAAATACCTTGTCTTGGGTTACTAACAAATTTTTAACCAATTTATTTGATTATTCCGATTTTGCCCACTTTCAAACCCCTTTGATTGATCTTCTTGAAGTACCTTAACGAATCAAATAAAATTCGTAACTTTGGTGCTTCACTTTCTCACCAAATTAACAGAGTTTACCTAATTTGATAATTTAGACTTAAAGACTCTAACACAATAGACCCAAACATTAACTAATTAGCCAAATGAAATTTATTCAGTTAGAATTTCTGTAGTTCTCAAACTAAGATAATCCCTTTTATCGGTGAATGATATGTGGACAATAGAAGACCAACACACACCCGCACAGTAAAAGATTATTCAACTTTTAAAAGAGCCATTCGAAGGATATTATAATTATAATTGCAACGTTTCTCCTCTTTTATTAAATTTACTAATAAATTTTAGTTGTCACCTGATTTGAAATACCTATTTGTACTAACGCCTCATTTTATTAAGCTACCAATTGACTGATTGCTCATTTAAAAAAATCTCTGGGAAGAAGGATTTATAAATATAATTTAAAAACGTTCAGAAGGAACGTTTAGAGGGATAAGTTCACCCAGAGCCTGCTTAGAGCAACAATCAGACTGAGTTTCTAGTCCTAAGAACAGGGCAATCTTACAAGAACACATGTTTTTCTTCATGAATAATTTTTTCCCAGAGAAGAGTCGAAAGTAAAGATGAATGATAGTAATGTAAAGATGTATGAAAAGTAAAGTAAAGATGAAAAAGAAAAGAAGTAAAGTAAAGATGTATGAAAGTAAAGATGAATGAAAGAATATATGAATGGTAGTAATGGAATATGTAAGCTATGCAAGAAAAAACTAGAAACGCAATGTGACGTATTGTTAGATTGTGAAAAGCAAGAAACAAATGTAGCAGGACTGAGGAATTTATTGGCAAGTGTTACAGGTAAAAAAAAGATGAAGTTAATTTAGAGAAAGCTCTGTACCTAAAAGTACATGATAAGGCCTATACAAGGACAATAGTGTACATAATATCGATTATTTGTTATTGCACGTGGAAGCGAAAAGAAAAGCAGATGGAAGATTTATAATAATAATAGTGATAAATCGTGTGGAAACAGAATGGAAAAGGATAAGGATTGTGAAGTGTAAGAAAATTGAGGACGTGTTTGGTCTAAAGTATAAGGAAATAGTTTTTTTTTTGTCTTGGATGGCAAGGATGGGTCGTTAAAAAAAAAAAAAAAACAACATATAAATAATAATAATAATAATAATAATAACAAAATGATGAGTTGAGAAAAAATTATGGGGTTTAAGGGTTTAAGGTTTTATATTTGTATGATTTTTGCTTTTTCATTTTGTGGTAAGGACTTAGGTAGAAGATTAGAAGAGGGAGTTTTTAATTTTGGTATAAGAAAAATGTAAGATGGAGCATATATTTATGGAATATTTATATTTTTAAAGTTAAATATTTCGAACTTTTTCTGAAATGTTTCATTTTAGAGTTTGATTACAATTTTTAGATTATAATAGTTAGCTTCAAGATTTATTCAGTATTTTTAAGTTTATATATTAGGTAAGATTTAAATTTAATTGAATATTTAGAATATATGAGTTTTGTGATTGATATAATTTTAGTGAATATAGAAATAATATAGGATTTTGTATGATTAAAAACATTTATGAGGCTGTATTTGATTTTTGGGAATGTATTTGATTTTTGGGAATTGTTTTGAGGATTATTATAGCTACCTAACAACGCAAGGCCCAGCGAGAGTAGAGTGTGTTGAAATGTGATGTATTAAAAAAAAATGGTGTTACATTTTTAATTTTTTCTTTTATTTATATAAATATAGTGAAGAGTGTTTTAAAGTGTTATAAGAAAGGTGAATATATTTTAAAGTTCAAAAACGTGCATGTATTGTAAATTTGTATTTTAATGTTATATGTTATAGGCCTAATGAATGGGAGCAGCCCCTTGCCGCCGTGGGTAGCTAGGACGAGAATTTTGAAATTGTTGTATGGTAAATTAATGGATGAAGAATCGTATGAATGAAAAAAAAAAATTTAGGAAAAAGGTAGATAAAATGTACTAGGAGACAAAAAATTATGTATGTGAGGAATTATAAAGGTGGAAAACTATAGAACGTCGAGTAATAGGTAAGATAGATAGGTAGTAAAGTGAAGGAATAATAGAGAAATAGGGACAAATTAGATTACAAATAAGCAAAAGAGTCTTAGATAAAAAAAAAGAAGAAAGAAACAGAATTGATTTTTTTTTTTTCTTTCAGGAGTACGAAAAAGGAAACAATAACCGGTTTGATTCTATCCATTACGTGATGTATCACCACTTATTATTGAGAACACAAAAAGAAGAGGAAGCGCAGAAAGGAGGACAAAATACCGCTGGATAAAAGAAAGAAAAGAAGAAGAATTTAAAATATGTATTAGATAATAATTTTGTATCTTTTCAATATTATAGTCTATTTTTGATAAAAAAAAAAAAAAATTATAGAGTTCAGATTTGAAGTATTTGAGACTTAGATTATAAAGTTTAGAATTGAGGCCTTAAAAATGGAGCAAACTAAAAAATAAATGTTTTTCTACCAAAATTAAGGAGCAACATTGAAACTTAAAACGAACAGAAATTATTCTGTATATTAGGGAGCCTGCCTCTTCCTCAGTCCTCTGTTTTTGCGCTAAAGTTTGACCTTTTGTCCTGATTCTTTAGAAAAGACTACTCAAAGACAAGGACAGTTAATTTTGAATGAGAAGTTTTTTTTAAGAACCTTAAGACTTTAGCGTAAAGAGCGACGGTTGAGGAAGGGGTAACCCCCTCCCCCTCAATAGCGATTTATTTATGTTTGTTTTAAGTTTTAATGCTGTTCCGTAATTTCAGTTGAAAAAACTTACTTTGTATTTTTATTTAATGTATAAAAGAAATCATGACTTCTTAGACTTCTAAGGATGGTGAAAATAAAACCGGAATATTTGGATTGGCAAAAATAGAAACGTAACCATCCACATTAAATCTTATAGTTGAAAACAGAAGGAAGTAATTTTCATTAAAAAAAAAAAACCGTATTCAGTTATTCTGTGAGTAGAGAGGGGTCATGAGCTCGTGACAGTACAAAATTCGGTTATCAAAAGAACGTATCTCCTATCAGTACACCAAATAAGGGCATAGCCTCCCTAGGGAGAAAGATTACGTAATGGGGTCAATGACCTCTTTTTTCCAAGGTCGATTTATTTGATGTTTCTATGTGTAATAGCTCCGGGGCGAAGGTTGCACATGCGCATTGAATTCTAACGGGAACAATGTTATTGATCTGGGACTCGAGGGGGAAGTGAATTTACGAGAACTTGATTGCGTAATCGAAGGGGAAGTGGATTTCCGAGAACTTGATTTACATAATCGCTAGGGGAAATTATTGAGTCACGAAGGGGAGAATTAACAAACATTAAGGTTTCTTTAATCTTAGGTCTTAAGAATGTGGGAATTACGAAAAAATCATGTCTTCAGTGTTGATTGGTTAGCTTATCCTGAGAAATAGCACCTGTGAACTTGCTTTACATAATCTCTAGGGGAAATTATTCATTAACTAAGTGGAGAATTAAGAAACATTAAGGCTTCTTTAATCTTAGGTCTGAGGAAGGGGGAATTAAGAAACAAACATGGCTTCATTGTTGTTTGGTTAGCTTAACCTGAGAAATAGCATCTGTGAACTTGATTTACATAATCGCTAGGGGAAATTATTGATTCACGAAGGGGAGAATTAAGAAACATTAAGGCTTCTTTAATCTTAGGTCTGAGGGATAAACATTCTTTAGGACAGAGAGAAAAATTAATATTTTATTTTTAAATAGGGCTTCATTGATCTTTAGTGTCAGGAATCATAATTGACATCACATGTTATCTTGGAATTATGCGGGAGTCTAAAGAGATAGAAATTCTATTTTTAAATACGGCTTCACGGAGCTTTAAGTCGGAGAGATAAATTGATATTCTAACGAAACCCTAATAGTTTAGCTAGGAAAATTTATGAGATGAAGAGATTAACGTAGGAAAGGGTTTCCTAGAAATTTGAAATGCGTTAGCGCAGAGATGCCAAACAAAATGAACACGCTGAAATTACGTTTAGGGATTATTTGGGTGAAACCGTTTTATACATTTTATGGTATTATTTTGGCGAAACAGTTTGAGCCATTTGAAAGAATATTTTAAGAAAGGTTTTAGAAGAGAATTTGAGGGTGAAACTCTGTGGTCGTTATAATACACAAGTTCCATTTGAACAGTGTTGTGAGGTCCTCTACCCCAACCCCAAAGGGTTCCGATCCCCCACCCCAACCCCGAAGGAAGCCCCCCGCTACTCAAAGGTCCCCCCAGCTCCCAAAGAGCCCCAGCCCCCCAAACGCCCTCCTCAGACCCTCAAAGGCCATCCTCTGGTCCTCAAAGGGCCCCCGGACCCCCAAAGAGCCCCCCGGACCACAGAGGCCCTCCCCCCGGTCCTCAACGGTCCCCCGGGCTCCCAAAGAGCCACCGGAGCCCCCAAAGGCCCACCCAGACCCCCAAAGACCATCCCCGGGCCCCCCAAAGGACCATCGAGCTCCCACAGGACCAACGGGGTCCCAAAGGCCCTACACCAGCCCCACAGGTCCCCCAAGCTCCCATAGAGCCCCAGCCCCCCACACGCCCTCCCCAGACCCTCAAAGGACATCCCCGGGCCCCCCCCAAAGTCCCAGTGAGCTCCCATCGGACCAACGGGGTCCCAAAGGCCCTCCATCGGTCCCCATATGTCCTCCAAGCACCCAAAGGTCCTCCCTGTGCCACACAGGCCCCCCAAGCTCCCAAAGGGCCACCGGCGCCCCAAAAGGCCCACCCAGACCCCCAAAGGACACCCCCGGGCCCCCCAAAGGCCCATCGAGCTCCCAAAGGACCAACGGACCCCCAAAGGCCCTCCCCTGCCCCCAAATGTCCCTCCGGACCCCCAAAGGCCCTCCCTGTGCCCCAAAGGCCCACCGGTCCCCAACTGTCCCTCCGGACCCCCAACGGCCCCCCCTGGGCCCCCCCCCCGTGCACCCGTCTTTCGTTGATGGGTGTTGTCTGAAACCTATGATTTGGGATGTGTAGTTTGCTACTTCAGGCTTTTCTGAGCTAAGGTATCCTAGTATTTCCTAGGTAAATGTTGTCTGAAACCAATAGTTTGGGATGTGTAGTTTGCTATATTAGACTTTTCTGAGCTAGGTTTCTTAGTCTTTCGTTGGTGTATGTTGACTGAAACCGATGATTTGGGATATGTAGTTTGCTATTTTTGACTTTTCTGGGCTGGATTTCTTAGACTTTCATAGATGTGTGTTGTCTGAAACCTAGGATTTGGGGTGGGTGGATTGCTACTTTTGACTTTTCTGAGCTGGATTTCTTAGCCTTTCATAGGTGTGTGTTGTCTGAAAGCTATAGTTTTGGATGTCTAGTTTGCTATTTTTGACTTTTCTGAGCTAGGTTTCTTAGCCGTTCATAGGTGAGTGTTGTCTGAAACCTATGATTTGGGATATGTAATTTGCTATGTCCGACTTTTCACAACCGGATTTCTTAGTCTTTCGTAGGTTTGTGGTGTCTGAAACCTATGATTTTGGATGTGTGGGTTGATATTTTCTGACATTTCTGAGCTGGATTTCTTAGCCATTCGTAGGTGTGTGTTGACTGAAACCTACGATTTGGGATGGTTAATTTTCTATTTTTGACTTTTCTGAGCTGGATTTCTTAGCCATTCGTAGGTGTGTGTTGACTGAAGCCTATGATTTGGGAGGTGTAGTTTGCTTTTGGACTTTTCAGAGCTAGGATTCTTAGTCACTCATAGGTGTTTGTTGTCTGAAACTTCGAGTTTGGGATGAGTAGTTGGCTATTTCAGACTTTTCTGAGCTAAGGTTTCTTAGTATTTCTTAGGTGAATGCTGTCTGAAACCTATAGTTTGGGATATGTAAATTACTATTTCGGGCTTTTCGGAGTTGGATTTCTTAGTCTTTCATAGGCGTGTGGTGTCTGAAACCTATGATTTGGGAATGTGTAATTTGCTATTTTCGACTTTTCTGAGCTAGGTTTCTTAGCCTTTCATAGGTATGTGTTGTCAGAACATTATGATTTGGGATGTGTAGCTTGCTATTTCAGGCTTTTCTTAGCTAAGGTTTTCTAGTATTTCGTAGGTGAATGTTGTCTGAAACCAATAGTTTGGGATGAGTAGTTTGCTATTTTTGACTTTTATGAGCTAGGTTTCTTAGTCTTTCGTTGGTGTGTGTTGACTGAAACCTATTATTTGGGATATGTAGTTTGCTATTTTTGACTTTTCTGAGCTGGATTTCTTAGTCTTTCATAGGTGTGTTTTGTCTGAAACCTATGATTTGGGATGGGTTGATTGCTACTTTTGACTTTTCTGAGCTGTATTTCTTTGCCTTTCATAGGTGTTTGTTGTCTGAAACCTATAGTTTGGGATGATTAGTTTGTTATTTTTGACTTTTCTGAGCTAGGTTTCTTAGACTTTCATAGGTGAGTGTTGTCTGAAACCTATGATTTGGGATATGTAATTTGTTATTTTTGACATTTCATAACCGGATTTCTTAGTCTTTCATCGGTGTGTTGTGTCTGAAACCTATGAGTTGGGGTGTGTGGGTTGCTATTTTTTGACTTTTCTGAGCAGGATTTCTTAGCCATTCTTAGGTGTGTGTTGACTGAAACCTATTATTTGGGATGGTTAATTTGCTATTTTCGACTTTTCTGAGCTAGATTTCTTAGCCTTTCATAGGTGTATCCTTTCAGAAAATTATGATTTGGGAGATATAGTTTGCTTTTTGGACTTTTCAGAGCTAGGATTCTTAGTCACTCATAGGGGTTTGTTGTCTGAAACTTTGAGTTTGGGATGAGTAGTTGGCTATTTCAGACTTTTCTAACCTAAGGTTTATTAGTATTTCGTAGGTGAATAAAGTCTGAAACTTATGATTTGGGAGATGTAAATTACTATTTCGGGCTTTTCTGAGATGGATTTCTTAGTCTTTCATAGGTGTGTGTTGTCTGAAACCTATGATTTGGGATGGGTGGATTGCTACTTTTGACTTTTCTGAGCTGGATTTCTTAGCCTTTCATAGGTGTTTGTTGTCTGAAACCTATAGTTTGGGATGACTAGTTTGCTATTTTTGACTTTTCTGAGCTAGGTTTCTTAGCCGTTCATAGGTGAGTGTTGTCTGAAAGATATGATTTGGGATATGTAAATTACTATTTTGGTCTTTTCTGCTATTGATTTCTTATTCTTTCGTTGTGTTGTTTTGTCTGAAACATATGATTTGCGATGGATTGTGTGCTAATATTGACTTTTCTCAGCTAGATTTCTTAGTCTTTCGTTTGTGTTTGTTTTCCGAACCCTATAGTTTGGGATGACTAGTTTGCTATTTTTGACTTTTCTGAGCTAGATTTCTTAGCCTTTCATAGGTGTGTCCTTTCAGAAACCTATGATTTGGATTATGTAGTTTGCTATTTTTGACTTTTCTGGGCTGGATTTATTAGCCTTTCATAGGTGTGTGTTGACTGAAACCTATGATTGAGATGAGTGGTTTGCTATTTTTGTCTTTTCTGAGCTAGTTTTCTTCACACAAAAACTTACACACACACACACACACACACACACGACAACTAACACACACACACACCTCAAAACTTACACACACAAAATCTAAGACACACACAAAATTACACACACACACACACAAAAACTAACACCCACACTCAAAAACTTACACCCACACGCAAAAACTTACATTCACACAAAAACTTACATGTACAAAAAGACTTACACACACTAAAACTTACACACACGCACTAAAACTAACACAAACACAAACAAACTTACACACAAACATGAAAAATTATTCACACACACACACACACAAAAACGAACATAAACACAAAAAACTTAAACAAGCACACTATAACTTAAAAGAACAAAAAAACTTACGTTCACACAAAAAATTACACACACACAAAATCTTACACGCACACACAAAAACTCACACGCACACACTAAAACTCACACGCACACACGAAAACTTACACACACACACAAACACAAACTTTTCTACACACAAATTAAAAATTACACACACACACACACTAAAACATACACACACACAATCAAAATCATACACGCACACAAAAACATACACACACACACACACACAAAAACTTACACATGAAAATGAAAACTTACATGCACACAAAACACTACATACACACACACACTACACACACACACACACACACACACACACACACACACACACACACACATACACACACACACACACAAACACACACACACACACACACACACAATAAAACTCACACACACACGCAAAAACAAACACACACACAAAATCTAACACACACAAACACACACACAAAAACTTACACATGCAGATGAAAACTTACATGCACACAAAAACTTACATTCACACAAAAACTAACACACACACACACACACACACACAAACACTCACACACACACACACACACGAAAACTTACATACACACGCCAAAACTTGCACACACACAAAACTTACACACACACACACACACAAAAACTTACACATGAACACAACAAAAACTCACACACACACACACACACACACACACACACACACACACCCACACACACACACAAAAACAAAAATTAAACACACAAACAAGAAAAATAACAAAAAAAATAAAAAACATAAAAACAAAAAAACTTACACACACAAACACACACACACACAAACACACACACACACACACACAAAAAAAACTAACACACACATACACACACACACACAAACTAACAAACACACACCCACAAACTAACACCCACACACAAAAGCTTAGACACACAAAAACTTACACACACACACAAAAACTAACACCCACAAGCAAAAACTTACATTAACACAAAAACTTACATGCACACAAAAACTTACACACACACACACACTAACACACACACACACAAACTAACACACACACACACTCACTAACACACACACAAAAAAAAACAACCACACACAAAAACACACACACACACACACACACACACACACACACACACACACACACACACACACTTTATCCATAACTCGAATCATTAAATGCACACGCACACATACACACACACACACACACGAAAACACAAACACACACAAATTATTAGGCAAAATCACAATTACACACACACACACACACAAAACTAAAATACCAACGCACAAACAAACATGAACACAAAACTTACATGCACACAAAAACTTACACACACAAAAACTTACACACACGCACAAAAACTTACACACACACACAAAAACTTACACACACACACACGAAAACTAATGCAGACACACGAAAACTTACACACACACACGCCAAAACTTACACACACAAACAAACTTACACACTTACCATATCACAGTTACATTTTCTTAATTTTTCAAATTTCATTTTGAATTTCTGTCGTGAAATGCAAGAGTTGGAATATTTCAGTAGTGACTTGTTGTGCTCTACCTTCTCACAGTTACATTCTCTTGATTTTTCGAAGTTCATTTTGAATTTCTGTCATAAAATGCAAGAGTCAAAAAATTGGGGTCTTAGTCCAACAGCCCGAATGGTGGAAATCCACTAGCTCAGTATTGGGGTCCCACTCCACCAGCCTGAACGGTGGAAATTCACTAGCTCAGAATTGGGGTCATAGTCAAACAGCCTGAATGGTGGAAATCCACTAGCTCAATATTGGGGTCTCAGCCCACCAGTCTGAATGATGGAATGAATTTCCATCATTCAGACTGGTGGGCTGAGACCCCAATATTGAGCTAGTGGATTTCCACCATTCAGGCTGGTGGACTAAGACCCCAATTCTGAGCTAGTGAATTTCCACCGTTCAGGCTGGTGGACTGGGACCCCAATACTGAGCTAGTGGATTTCCACCATTCGGGCTGGTGGACTAAGACCCCAATTTTTCAACTCTTGCATTTCATGACAGAAATTCAAAATGAACTTCGAAAAATCAAGAGAATGTAACTGTGAGAAGGTAAAGCACAACAAGTCACTACTGAAATATTCCAACTCTTGCATTTCACGACAGAAATTCAAAATGGAATTTGAAAAATTAAGACAATGTAACTGTGATATGGTAAGTGTGTAAGTTTATGTGTGTGTGTAAGTTTTGGCGTGTGTGTGTGTAAGTTTTCGTGTGTGTGCGTAAGTTTTCGTGTGTGTGTGTGTAAGTTTTTGTGTGTGTGTGTAATTTTTTGTGAGTGTGTGTAAGTTTTTGTGTGTGTTAGTTTTTGTGTGAATGTAAGTTTTTGTGTTCATGTTTGTTTTTGAGTGTGTCTGTAATTTTTTTTGTGTGTGTGTTTTTTTTATTGTTTGTTTCTTTTCTTGTTTTGGTTAATTATATTTCTTGTGTTTGTCTGTGTGATTGTGTGTGTTAATGTAATTTTAAATGTTCATTTGTAAGTGTTTGTCTGTGTGTGTTTGTGTGTGTGTGTTTGTGTGTGTGTGTGTTTGTGTGTCTGTGAGACAGATTTAGAGAGAGAGTAAGTGATAGATATAGAGTGTTTTATATTTAGTGAGTGTGTGTGTGTGTGTGTTTGTGTGTGTGT